>NW_010972589.1:1160326-1295903 GCF_000737465.1 Haliaeetus leucocephalus
GGGCTCCGGGCCGGGCGGACTTCGCACCCGCCCCGCCCCGCCCCGGCCTCTGCTCGGAAGGCGGCTCGAACCCGCGTGGAGGGCGCGGGGTGGGGGGTCGGCGAGAGCGGTGCCGGTTCCCGGTCTGCGGCTTCGGTTCTGCCCAGCTCTCCCTGGTTTGCGGGTGTTGGCGCAGGGCAGCGGCCGGAGGCGGGGAGGTGGCCTCCGTCGGCCACCTGGGTTTGTGGCGTGTGGCCTGCGGACCTTGGCGGTGAGGTCCCCTGGCTCTGCAGGCGAAGCACGCCGAGCTCTTTGCCTTCCTGCCAGGAAGGGGTTTTACTGCCAGCAGTTTTCTTGTACCGTATTACAGTGAAACGATGAGAGTGCGAGAGAAGCTTAAGTGCTCATAGTTGAGTTGGTGCCTTACAGCTGGCCGTGAGCTGTAGATTTTTAAAACGAATTTTAAGAAATGCTCTGCTGTTTCCTGATGGCGTTTAACTTGGGGAGCTTGACACCTGCAGTAGCTTTCTAAGTAGTCCAAGGTCAGTAGTAACCTTTCAGCTGCTCTTCTGCTCAGTTGCGTCTGATTTTGACAGAAGCTTGCGCTTGGATTAGAAATAAAGATTGTTAAATGTGAAAGGTACATTAGTTTGGAAACTGTGATGTTTCCATGGAGATGGGAATATAAGAAATCTCAAAACATTTTAGAGCTGTAGACTCACGCTCTTCCAAAAGACTGAATCTTCAGCATATGGTGCAGTAACATGAGGTCACTTTCTACTTTTGCCGTTGCTTTAAAGCAGGTCAAAAACTTCCTGCTAGAGGTTGATAACGTAGAAGATCCTAGGACAGGGCTCCTACAAGAAGCTGTGTTCCCAGCTGTTCAGCAGAAAGGGGGCTATACCGTCGGCAGAGCTTGCTTGCATGGTCTTTGTATTTAAAGCAATTTAACTGCATTTCACGTAGGGTGTAGGAATTATGTAAACTACTAATTAGACTGTGTGTGTCTTAAAGCTGCGAGTAGGAACATGGGAGGACTGCTTCTCTGTTCTGCTCCATTTCTGGCCTACCTTAATAAGCCCAGAATCTGCTGATTACACCGTAGGACAGCTCCACTTAGGTGGGTCCCTCTTTCCCCAAACACGTGATCAAACTCCCCTCTTAAAACCTTAAAGCAATGCTCTCCAAAGACTAGTATTCTGCTATTTTTGTGTACTAAGATTGCTGTGGTTTTGAAGCTGACCTTTTCACTATTACAAAAACATTATTAAGAAAATGAGAAAGGCTGTAAATGTGGTTGTGAATGTGGAAGAGTCAAATGTACCAATATTAATCTTTGTCATAAATGCTCTAAGCTATTCCAAATGTTCTTTACTGTTTGGCTCTTGATATAGGTGATGAAAAAGCAAATCTAAAGCTTCATGTGCATTCAAGCTGTCATAAAAGCTTACTGTTAGGAAAAGGGAGAGGTCTTGCCCTTGTATATGCCTGGTCTTGATTGCATGGTCTTGTTCCCTACTTTGTGTTGTCCCTTGGCTTCCCGCTGGATTTTTACTGTGATGATGCGGTTTTCTTTCACTTGAATGACTTTTTTGCCTGGGCATTTCTTAGCTGTTCTAGTGAGTTAAAGTCAGCTCACAAGTGCATCCTAGATGACATACAGTAAGTTAGGGGAGGAGGGAGCGGAATCCTTTCCCCTCTTGGCATTGGTGCACATGGATCAGTTTCCTATGGAACTGTACCTTCACTCTTAGTTTTCTTTGTATTATCTTAGTTACATTCTTCTTTTCTGTCTTCAGTGTAAAGACAGTAACAGCTTATATTTTTCTTCTCTTACAGGAAGAGGATGATTGGAAGGAGTTTGAGCAAAAGGAAGAAATTGATTATAGTGGTCTTAGAGTTCAGTCCATGCAAATAAGGTACTACTATTTTTCTTTTTCTCTCCAGTATAACCATTACCTATGTTTAAAAACTACGTTCTTTCTTCAGAATGCCTTCATGGAGTCCAGTTAAACAGAGGTTTGATGTGTTGCTGCCGATGTTCTCTTTATTTTCTAAACCTCTGTTAATATTCTAGGTCTGTCTGTTTTGGTTGGGTCTCAGATTTTTATTACAAATGCCTAACATTACCCTCCATAAAGATAGTAAAGTTGGAATTCCTCAGAGAGGAGTGCAGCATAGTAACTCTCACTGAATCATTTGACCCCTGAAAGGGTATCTGACTCAGTTTATTAAGCATTATTCAGCATCTCAGTTTGGGGAGTGAATTCCTGAACCATTGCATTTTTATTTCAAAAAAACCCCAAAATATAGTTGTTAAAATTAGTATCCCATGACGAGATCCCACAGGACTGTGTTTATAAGTCTCATCCAAGATTCTTTGTTTGCTTTTTCATTAAATTGTTCCTGTAGTCTGGTCCAAAGTAAGTCTACTTAAGTCTATCCTGGTTAAGAAAACCGTTTCATCAGAACCTTAGTCTTAGACTGTCACATAATCCTCGTTGTCCAGGTACTGATGATGTTCAGAATAATGCCATCTTAAAATAATCTTACCTGTAACCAGTGCAGTAGATGCTTTCTTCTGCTAAATGTTTGAGCAGGTCTTACGCATTCTTTGATTTTTTTTTTTTTTTTTTAACACCCCCCCCACCCCCCCCCACCCCCAGTTAGTTAACTTCAGTTAACTGGTTCTTTTAGGTCGTTTACATGTATTTGGTCCACAGCCTCTCTGTACCATTGAAGTGTTGCAGCAGATCATCACATGTATGAATGGACAAGTAACAAGTGGGCTGCTGCTTCACTGACTGCTAGTACTGTTTGATTGGAAAGCGAGTACTTTGGTTTTCCAGACAAAGGCTGGCATTCTGAATGCTTTTGATGCTGTGGCAGATTTTCAGGCATGTGGAAGTTTCTGACACAGGATTTTGTAACCGCACAGTTAGTGGATTCAAGGGGAGAGTGGAGAAGTAAATGGAAGAAAAACCCACTGGAGGTTATAAGTTACCCAGCTCTGGAGATCTCTTTGCTGAAAATAAGACACAGAGTATCGAGTGGGGGTGGGATGTTATGTATACTTACTCTGTTCTAGCCAGTCTGTAGGCATCTGCTTCTGACTGTAGTTTAAAATAGGATAGTGATGTATTTAGGCCCTTGGTCCGGCTTACTATGATTGTTACTGTATTTGGATGAACAGTGAAAGGCTGTTTAATTTTCAGAAATGATAGGTATTTTTAACTGTTCTCTAATTATTACTTATACAGAAAGCTTATCTGATTATGATTAGTAGAATTTGGTGTATTATAAACTTCTGTATTCACACTTTGCTGCTGCTGTTCAGATCAGTGTCTTGGGTTTTTCAACAGCCTCACTCTCCATGTATGTCCCATTATACCACACTGCTTTCTGTAATAGCTTTGTCTAGCAAATTATTTTGAGTCTCCGACTATTTCTGTGCAAAATCAAATAGTCTAAATAAAATACAGTCAGGCTTTTGCATAGGATTTGTCTTTTAAAAATGGCATATTTTTCTGTCTGTATTTTTTGATTGCCTCCTTAAAGAAGAAAAATCTGAGTTGGTTTGTAGGTGATATTTGTATGGGTAATATAGGAGTGTTTCTCAGGTGGTTGTGGTTATAGGGAAAGGGAGCTCAGGACTTGCTTTCTGTCACTACTTCTCCACAGTTTCTTCCTCTTGACTAAAGCAGTTTATGGAAGCTGGACTTGTAGTGCTTTCCTGCTTTATCTTCTCATCACTTCCAAATGCATGACTCTCTTAGTATGAGAAAAGTCTTTAAGCTCAAAATAAGAAATCAATTTATTTCACTTAGTACAGTTTGAATTTGTCTTTTTTAAGAACTTTTTTCCTCAGTTGCCAAGTTGTGTAGCAGTGTGCCAAAAATTGTTCAGGTGGAAGTACTAATACAGTGGTTACAGGACTAATGTAGCCTGGTTAAATCTAGTATCTTCAGCACAGCAGCCGTGAAGTCTTGGCTATGGCAATTGTGTAATCTCTGGCAAGTCTTAAACCTCTGTTTGTAAAATGCTGCTTACTGTTTCTCTTTTATAGTGAAAAAGAAGATGATGAAAGTGAAAAAAGAGAAGAACCTGGTGACAACTGGGAGGAGACTGGTGGTGGTGTAGACAGATCATCTGGTCCTTGGAACAAGTCAGCTCCTGCACCAGCACCTGTTGTTGAACCAATTGGTAAATTTAACTCGAGTTGTTTTTTTCCGATCAGAAGTGTATCAGGTTGAATTAAGCTGCTCAGAGGGTAGAGCTTAAGGAGCAGTTCCTGTTCAGGCACCTTATAACATACTAATGGCTTGTTTGGCCTACTAGCAAATGAGGAAATTTTCCCGTGAAGGCATCTGAGGAACTGAATTGATAGTACTGTCAGATTCTTTAAATAAACATGAACGGAGGGATTTTTATTTCTGACTTCAAAAGGGGGTGGGGGAGCATTCCATCTTTGAAGGAGATCCCTCTACTTTGCAACCTGCAAAATACCTGTTGGAAGCATTTCTGCTGATCTAAAAATATTGCTTTGACAATTAAGTGGATGTTTAACCAATATTTGATGTCTGATATGGCAGTTCTTGAGAAGGGTTCCATGGTTAGTAGTGTGCTTTTCAGATCAGTTCTCTGGTACAGAGAACATGACATTGCAAAATTGATTCTTGAACTGGGATAGGACTTCAGTTTTGATTAAATACAGTTTATTAGTGTCAGTGGAGATAAACTACTTAGCTGTGATCTGAGTTCAGACTATTCTCTTCCATTGAGAAATTCATTGAAGAGCGGCCTGCTGTGTGTTTTCTTGTTTGTATAGGCAAGGAGGTAGAGTTAATCAGTGTTATTTCATTGTAGATTGTTACCTTAAATACGAACTATTTGGATATTCTCTTCTGTATTTGGAGAGGTGCTTTAAATAAGATTTGGCAAATATATAATTATGTGTTTAAATCTCTAGTTTTAAATGTAAGCTGCTAATAAATTGTAAATAAGGGACGTGAAGTCCTCATCAGTGGTTTTGATTTCCTGAACTTTGTAAGGCAGTATACTGGAGCCACATTTTAATTTGACTACTAAGTATATGTTAAATTACATAACACCTGATTTCCTGCCTTGTCTAAAAGATTTGCTTCCAGCACTTTAAAAGGTGCAAAACATACTTGTAAGATTCTTTTTTTATTTGTGGTTTTTTTTTCAGATATGAATGCAAACTTACTCTCTCGTCTAAATTTTGTTCTTATAACTAGTTACAGAAACCCCAGAACCAGTTCAGACTGGTGGTGTATACAGGCCGCCTGGTGCCAGGGAGGGTGGCAGGCCACGGAGAGCACAGCAAGGACCACCAGAAATCTATAGTGATACGCAGTTTCCATCACTGCAGTCCACCGCCAAGCTTGTAGACAGTCGAAAGTAAGTACATTCCATTAAGTCCCTATTTTAACTGCCTTCTCCAAGTTCTTACTTTGTTTTAGGGCTTAAGCCTGAATCTTTCCACAGAGGAAGGAAATAACTAAGAAATTATTCTTTTTGGCAAAGAGATATGAGAGAGGTCTTAGCTGTATTTTCCAACTCTCGGAAGGGCTTCCCGTGAAATAATTTTCATATCCCAGTGAGATAGCCAAGCAAGACTGCCAGTTACCTTATCGCTGACTTGCTGAAGGATTTCCCTGAAGCAGAGTATTTCTGTGCTTGATAGCATCTGGTTCCCTGAGATACTAGCCATGGTGAGGCTCTGTGTTACTACCGTCAGGAGGCATGAGTAGGATGTCTTGAGCACACTGCCTTCTCACTAAAGGTGCGACAGTAACTTCAATGGAGGAACGGGGTTTAATACAAGTATAAATCAATAAACTTGCTGTGTGAGCTGTGGTTTACAATGAGCCCCCCCAATTTTGCTGAAGTGTTTTGTGTTTTGGGGTGCTGAAGACTTGAGTTTCATCCTGCTTTTGAGTCCTGATCTCCCCATAACCTCATTCCCTACAGAAGAGATAGCTAGGCCAATACCTAATTCACTTGGGGTTTGGGGTTTTTTGATTGTTTGTTTTTTCTGATTGCTGTGTTACTGACTAATACAGCCAAGCAGAAGCTTTGTTTCTTTTTTTTGTGTGTGTGGCTTTGTCTGCTTGGCAAATGAGATATGCTGTCATTGATGCTTTAGGGTTTGAATGGTGCAAATTGAGCTAAGATGAAACTCTGAGTGAGCATTCTAGAAATGGACTTCTGCTTTCTAAAACCTGTTTTTCATAAATGTGCTTAAATTTACTTTTAAGAATGCTAATACTGAAATTTAGAATGTAATCTGAATTGTACTGGATGATGAGCTTGACTCTGGAGATAAGGTTTTTACAAGATTTGCTTTGGGAATGTTTGGTTGTTCTGTTAAAACTCTGGACCTTAGTGTTCTGTGTTCATAATGCTTTTGTTGGGATGGGTTGGAAATCGACTAGAAATTCACAACTCACAAGCTAGTGATAAGATATTTACTGATTACATTTATTTTCCCTTAGGGATAAAGAAATGGAGAAGAGCTTTGAAGTAGTAAAACACAAAACTAGAGGTAGGGATGAGGTCTCAAAAAACCAGGCACTTAAACTTCAGCTAGACAACCAGTATGCTGTGCTTGGGGATCAGTAGAGCTGCATACACAGTACAATTAAGGAATGCTTTTTTGGTAACCCTTCTACTAAGGTAACTAAACTACAGCTAACGGCTATGATGAACATGCCACCTTATTTCTGCTGGATCTACTGCAGCAAGTGCAGACTACTTTGGCGTAAGTGATTGGTTCTCCTGCACTATGGAAGCATAATATGTTACAACCTCTCCATTGGATGTGGGGCAAATTAATGTAAATGATTGAACAAGAGTCATCAGTGTTCTTTAATTGCTCAGAAAGATACCTGCAGCCAGTGGTCATTTCAAAATCTTTTTATGTTCAGATACTGAGCCTTCGTAAAGGTTGACTACCTCAGACTTGCTGCACTCATTGTGGACACCATGTGGATCACAACTTCTGGAAGAGAAGGTTACAGCTGTTTTAGTGGCCACCTGAAACTTGAAACCAGCTCTACTGGATTCCTGTCAGAAATCCTGCAGAAGTCAGCCATTTGGTTCCAATTTGCTATAACAAAGATTTAAGTGACCTTAATGACAAACCTGTTCTGTTCCCCTTCTGAGGAATCCTGTCGTGTAGCCATAGCCTGCTAGAGACTTCTGGAGCGTACCATACCACTCATACTATCCAAGTATAACAGAGCTGTAGTTTGTTTACCTTTTTAGATAGCTGTACTGAAGTAACTGCAAAACAAATTAAAACTCATTCAGTATCAGATTTGAGGAATGATGGGTTTGAATGGTCTGTTTGTGTTAGCCATTTTCACAGTTGTCTGTTTAAGCTTTTTTTTTTTCTATTCTCCACAAAAAAAACCACCTGCCTTGTTTCTGGTATCAAATTGCAGTATATTTAAATAATGATGAGATGTTGTAGTGAAATAGGGTTTATTTTGGTTTTCGTCATGAGGTTTGTCTTTTTCACCCTAAAGCACTAAGACTGACAAGTTTTGATTTGACACAGAGGAATCCAGACTCCAACTACAGTCTTCAGAAATTGTTAAAAAAGAGATATGTGGCAGTAGTGATACTAGATAAAAATTTCTCCTCTATTAAAAAGTTATTTGCTTGTTGAAGAGTAATGGTTACTTGATAACTAAAATAACAGTATGCAGAGGGATAACTAGAGCTGGAAAGCCTTATTTGTTTGGCTACTTCTGTGAAGCATGCAGGCTTTTTGAGGCAGAAATTCTCTAACTAAAACACATAAATGGTCTTTATTCAAAGTCAGGAAGTTTAGTGATAATGGAGGGCAGTGACTTCTTTAAGTTGTCATCTCTGACTTAATTTAGTGGCAGTAGGCAAAATGGCACTGATACACTAAGAATATAGGACATTGCCTGTAACTCTGATTTGATGAACAAAACCTGTCAAGTACCAAAAGTGTCCTGCTGTAACTGTTTTTGTCTTCTCTGAATTGTTACACCAGAAGCAAAATGAAATATGATAGTGGTGTGCTCCAGTGTTGAGGTTTCTCAGAGTAAATGCCAAAAAATAGACCCAATATCTATAAGAGTTGCCAATGGCAAGAAAAACAAGGGAACAAAACAAAACTTGCTTATGTGTGTGGGAGTAGTGTGTATGTGCAGAAGGTGAGGGTAGTGCAGGAATTGCCTGGTTGGGTTCCCTTTGACTAACTGCTGACTCGCTTTAAATCTACTTCTCTGAGGCCAATGGGAATTTTGCTGTTGACTTCAGTGGGGCTGGGGTCTCACCTGGTTCTTTTGTGCACAGACTAGAACTGGCCTTGCCCTTGCAGAGTTAACTGTCTCTAAAACTTCTGCTAGAAGCTGCTATTAAAGAGAGGGCTCATGAGACTATTCTTAAAATTGGAGACTTCATTTGGAAACAAAACCCCACTGAAAGACTGATACCAATACCTTGGACTCTGAGCCATGTATCTTCCTTGAAAATAACATTTTTTGCCAGCAAAACTGTTGCTTTGTCACTAAAGATTTCTGTGGAATTCATGGTAAATGGACATGTCACTTGATGCGGTAGAAACATGAAGTCTTAAAACACTTTTCCTGATGCTCTAAAGTGATTGAGATCACCAATGCACATGAATCAAGTTTTACTCTACTGTATGAAGGGTAGATGAGACTGTCCATTGTACCGTCTTTATTTGAGGTTTTGGGCATGAATTCTGGCAGTTCAAGAAAACCCTGTAACAGTTTCAAATCGAATAAAATGGAAATATACATGGATTCTGGAGTCTAATTAATCTTTACCTTTAGTTCTAGCTTATGACTGTACAACAGCTAAGGAAACATAGAGCATTTGGATCTCCTAAGGGACAGGCTGTGGAGTGGGTAGTCAGCCTTATGGTCAGGTAGGCTCTGTTTGAGAGCTTACAGCAGTGCATATGAGTATGACTTTTATTTGTACATAGAAGTTTAGTTTGCTACCTGTCAGAGTGTCTTCTTACTCCCACCATCTAGGACTGGTTTGAGATTGTGAATTAAGTATGAATGAAGCTTTGATTTGCTTTTCACTTGGAAGTAGCTCTGCTAAATTAAAGAATGAAAAAAAAAAAAAACCCCAAAAACAAAAAAGCCCCTCTGGATGGTTACTGTCACTGGAGTCCATCAGCTACTGATAACTAGAGGTGTTATTTTGGGGGCTTTTCTTAAGCATATCATTCCAGGTTCTTTCTGGCAGCATAAAGGAAAAAAATCAGAAATGCAGCAGTTTCCATAGTACAGAATGTTAAGCTAATTTAAAGTGTTTCTAGTGTTAAATACTGCTGCCAGCAACTATCAAAATGCCAGTTGTCAGTATCTTCCTTGTAACAATTAATTGTTCTGCATGCCTGAAATTTTCAAAGTCAGTCCTCTGTGGAAGCTCAGTATGCTTTTGAGACTCTGAAGTCCAACTCCATCTGGTTTGTTATTGCATTCATTCCAGGCATGCTAAGAATGTCCACTTCATTCCTTCAAAATCCTTGTTGAAGCCTCATTCCATAAATGAAGGATTGTCAGTTGTAGAAACAAGATTCTTGGTACCAGTCAGTGAAATGCAGTTGTGTGCTGCTTCAGGAACTTCCTAACCTAGCCTGTAATATGCTTTTATGGTGGTTAGTTATTAATTTTGAATTTAAAGGTTCCATTTTACTATCTCTGGCTTAAAATAAAAACACAGCCATATAGTAGAACATTTAAATGTCTAGTACTTACTGGGGAAGGAACAACTTGGATTTGTGGTTCTTGGTGATACAGTCTGCATTTAAGGAATGTTAAAATGCCAAAACTTAGATATTTTAATAAAGTTGGACTTCCCAAGTGCCCACTGTAGGAATCTGGCATCTGTATTTACTTGAGCTCTGATAATAAATGTAAGAGAGGACTAGGTTTGCTCACACCCCACTCCCACCCTCCCTCCCAGTTCAGCTTTGCCCTGGTTAATCTTGCTCAGAAATGAAGAGGAATTGACAATTTGAAGTGACGTGTGTCCTGCTACTTCAGTTTTGTCTTTGTAGCTAGCTTTACCAGTCATGTCCAAAGTAACTCTCTTACAAAATTTAGGAATAGATGAATTTTTAATGGTACAAATTGTGTTAGAGACCTGACTCCACAGGGACAAGGGTTTACAGTGCCTGACTGCATCTGGTGGCTCTTGGAAACTCTTTCATCACCACAACATGGCTGAGGCACCTGTGCTGTTTAGGTCAAGTAAACACCATACAAATTTGATAGGGCTGCACATCTTGGAGTTTGCTTATCTGAGCTTTTGCAGTAGTCCTATTCTTTTGTCTTTCTAATTTCAGCTTGGTTGAGCGGTTCTAAACTTGCTTGTGGTTTTCTGTCAAATACCATAACTAAAACAGAGCAGATGATTTTTTTTTTTAGACTAATAGGGCTTCATGTGCTTAAAAGGTGCTTATTTACAAGGTAGTAATATTATTCTTTCTAATATTGACATGGTCAGAGAAATGAATACCTCATATTTTACATGACCAATTTGTATCAGAGGCCCAAGAAGCTAAATTTTACCAAAAACACCTCAAGTACTTAAAAATACGTATGAATAGCCACAATCCAGGTTTTGTTGCCTGACTGTAATTTAGTTCCCAAATTGTCCCCTTCTGTTTTCAGCTTTTAATTTCACAAATTGGTTTTAATGGTAAATAGGGGCTTTATTTGGGAATACAAGAAAATAAGAACATGCATATTTAAATTTCAGATATATAAATTAGGTGCATACAAAGGGGGAGGAAATCTGACATACATTTCCTGATAAATTCTTCAGAAGTTAAAAAGTCAGCTTGTCTGTATCAGGGTTCACATGAGAACCTGCAAGCTCTAGCAGATAGAAGAAGAAATGACAGCAGAAAACAGAACTGAGGAGTCCAATCCTGATTCACATAAGTCTGTCTACCCTGTATCTAGAGTTTGGCTTCTGAAGCACCAAATGTAGTTCTGTTTGAAGTGAAATAAAACAGAAAGGAAGTTTTGCGTTTTTTTTTTTTTAATTAGGGAGAGTGGAAATTATGGGAATAAAACACAGGGGGTATAAGAGAGGGATTAGAAAGGCTGTTTTCTAAATGGTAGTATTAAATGTATAGCCTGAGGTAGGGAGCGGAGTGCGAGTGGCTGGATAGGAGACGTGCTGTGTGGGTCAGTGCTGCTTTCACAAGTGGCAGATCCACCTGACTAAGTGTTTGAAGTTCAGCATTTGGGGAAGGCATCCCTTTAAAGGAAAGAATCGGGAAAACCTGTCCAGAGAAGGTAGAATTTTGCTTTGGTACAAAGCTGTCTAACCGGTTGCCTAAAGACAGAGCTGAGAAGGGACAAATTCCATGATAGTTCAGCAATCTTATTAGGAAATAACTTGTTTCATACTTAAGAAAGCTTTTCACTTCTGCATGATAAAAAGCTGACACACTAATTCAAATGGCTATGAAGACATTTCCTGCTTTGTGAATCATCTTCTAATGGTACGTATGTCATGGGTTTATGTTCAGTTGCTTAGATCATATGTTGATATAGCAAGGTTAATGAAGTTCAATGGGCTGCTTAGCCAGAACGCAAATATTAAAACCGTATCACAGTATTATTAATGAGTCACCAGAAAAAGCAGTGCATCTGGAACACTGGAATGGAAAGTATCATCTAAAACAACTGCGGGCACCGAAGAGAAGCAAGCCCATTTTGTAGCAAGAGCATAGGACCAGCAGAGTGGGGTTTGGCCTTGTTTTTCCACTGAGCTGCTGTGTTAACTTCAAGTAATTTAGGTTCACTTTGCCTCAGTTTCCCCAGCTGTACCAAAAAACCCAACAACCTACCTCACAGGGGTGTTGTGAGGCCAAAGCTGTTTGTTGTCAAGGGCTGGGGCCAAGGGAAGGTGCTAGAGAGGACTAAAAATTTTTATGAAAAGATCTTTATATTAGCTTTCATTACAGTATTTTAATACTACTTTGGGAAAGGCTCATTTCTACAGAATGTAATATGTGTTCTATTGAAGTATTATGTAATTAGACTTATTTTAGTATGTATGGGTAAGGAAAAAGTTCAGGCTGAGCGCTCTAACTGGTATTTCCTCTCTTTAATTACCTGTGCAACCCGAGTGGTATATTAATATGAGGCTTTCTGTTTTTATGTGAAATACATTAAAATCAATATTGCTATATTTTGTAAACCCCATGACTGAAATAAAACCCTGCTCACAGTTGATAGCCATCTCTTATAATGTGGCTGTTTTAAAGTTTGTTTGAATTATGTGAACTAGAAATGTTCACTCCTGAAAGTATGTATTTGTGTCAGGATACTAAGTGGTATTTTCTAGTAGGAATGTAGTTTTCTTCCCCTCTCCACATATAAACACACATTTGTCCTACTCTTTATCCTTTCCCATATTTAAGTTGAAGTAGCATGCAGGTACAGTCAAAACATGGGAGAGAGAGTAATCTTAACTTCAAAACTTTTGAAAATCTGGTA
This sequence comes from Haliaeetus leucocephalus, assembly GCF_000737465.1. Classification (NCBI taxonomy): domain Eukaryota; kingdom Metazoa; phylum Chordata; class Aves; order Accipitriformes; family Accipitridae; genus Haliaeetus; species Haliaeetus leucocephalus. The sequence continues at coordinate 1,172,863 of NW_010972589.1, forward strand.
AGAAGGGTGGCTGTGAAGGAAAGAGATGAAAGGAATAAAAGAAAATGAAATAGTTGCCCATGGAGAAGTTTCTGTGAAACAGATAAAGGAAGGAAATGATCAGAAGAGAGAGCTGAGAGGGGGAAGCAGAGGGGTGGGCAGGAGAGGAAGGGATACAGATGCAGTAGAGGTGATTACCCTATTTAGTGTTATCTCCCATTTTATCAGTTAACTGTAGCTGAAGGAACAGGAAGAAAATTTTTATGAATATGCCCTTGTTTGCTGTTGCTGGTGATTTCAAGGTTCATCACTCAGCTTTTACAGGGGGCCTGCAAATAGAAGCAGAGAACATGATGGTGGCATGCCGGCAGACAAGTCAGACCTCTGGCGGGTACTGGACAGAGATGAGGCGCAGCAGCTCTCTTCTCTTACTGACGTTTTTATCATTGCAGCACCTCTAAGAGAGTTGTTAATGTGCATTAGCTGTGACAATTCTCTGTCAGGAAAGATTACTGTTAAATTTCAACGAACTATTGCGGTTGCTTCAGAGGAAATGCTGAACTAGCTGAATAATAAGCATTAAAGAGTAACACGGGGCTTTTTGGAATACTTAGGGTGATGATGATGACGAGTGATATTGAGGTCAACAGATTGGTAGGTGGCTTAAAATGACTTTGAGGTGTGGCCCCTATATGGTGGGGAGGAGAATTACTTTTAAGATGTATATCAACAATTTTCCCCTCCTAACAAATAAACTACCTTGGTCTTACTGTCTTTCCAGCTACAAAGAGCTGCTTCTACTGTTCTCTTATCACTTTCCTCCCTGTATTTTTCTAATATGTCACTTTTTTTAAGGTGCTGCTGAAACAGCAAATGCTCGTTGAGGACCTCTAAGAGAAATACATGCTGTAATATTTTTCCATATTGTTCTGTCTTTAATACAGCCTAACATCTTATTCGCTTTCTTGACTGCAACTACACATTGAGCAGATGTCTTCATCAAGCTGTCCATGGTGATGCCTAGATCGTCCCCTTGAAAGATCACAACTAATTCAGAATCCACCAGAGCATGTATGAGTGGTTTTAAAGCCTTTCCAGTGTTCATTGCCTTGGGTTTATTTTCTGTTGACATTCACTTGCCACTGAATTGCCATGTTTACAGAGTGAGTTGGCTTACCCTGGCAATCGCCATCTTCCCCAGTGCTGACAAACCTGGTGATTCTCTGTGGGCATTGGCTTTTGCCATCCGATATGCCGAAGCCTTCAGTTTCATGTATGTAATTCACTCTTCTTACAGTGATTGGCATGGCATGCTCTTACTAACTATTACTCAATCTGACCTTTTCTGTTCTGGTTTTTTTGTCTCCTATCTTTTGTATTGGATTTTCTTTCTAGCTCAGTTACAGCATTGAAGTCATCGAGTTGTAACTGTCTGTTTTATTTCAAATAATTTGCCTACAGAAAACTGTTAGTTAAAATGTTGTCATAAGCTTCCTTTTTTTAATTAAAATAAATCACTTATACTGTATCTCTTTCAGAGTATGTACAACCATAACAAAATGATTCAAACCATAAAAACAGGCTGATACAAGAGAACAAATGCATTGAGAAACAGGTAAAGCATATGTGAATCTGATCTCCCAGAGCTTAACTTCATTGGTTTCTGTGGAGTTATTTCTGTCACTTGAGATCAGTTTCATTAAAACTTGATTTGAGATCTTCTCACTTGAAGTCTAGATTCAACAGCCAGAATTGAGCGCAAGTGAACAAGCCCAGAGCAAACTTGTTTTCAGTTTCTGGGTTACTCTGCTCTTTGTGGCAGAGATGAAGCAGATGTATTACTTGGTCTCTGACCAGCAACCAGCCACGCTTAGTCTAACGTACCTGTTGTGGTACGTAGCTGGACATGGAAATAGGAGTGCAGGTTTTGAGATGAAGATGAGCGCAGCAACACTGGGGGGGAGGCTTAGTCTTTGTGGTTTGTTTCATCTCTTCACATCTCATCTTGTACTTTAAGGTTAAGTCTTTAAGTGCTGACTGCTTTTACCAGTAATGCTACGTTTATAAATACAAAGGAGGTGGTGTAAGGGAAGACTGAAGCCTGTTGGGGCGTATAGCCTACCACATAAGAGCTGCGTTGTCTATCAGAATATTGTGTCACAGAGAACAGCTGCTTTCCGGGACTAATAGTGATATGTGGTTGAGAAGAATGTACCTTGGATTTTGCATCCAAATAAATGGTATCTGTTAGGTGTTCTATTACAGCAGTTACTAGTATTCTGCCAAAATGAACTGTGGCTGCTGGGGGTTTATGAAGTTGGCAAATTGGAGCTGAGGGTTTTTTGTTACTTCTGAGGGGGCGGGGGGGAATACAGCAGATGCAGCAAGATTGGACAGTTGTTCATACCCTCTCCTGCACATCTGACTCATCTCTGCTGCTACACTCACCAAAGCCCTGTCTTGATGCTGTAAATCCATACTGTGTTACTTACTAACCACCCAGCAACCTTCAGGAGTGAATAGTTCTCTGACTGTGCACTGTGTCTTTAATCTGGGAATTGGGTAAAAGGCAAACTGGTTTTGTAAACTGGCATGACAGTGTTTTCTAGATAATTGGCTCTGCTAATTGCTTTTTCTGCAACTCAAAGTCCAGCAAAAATCTCTTGGTTTGACCTTTCTTCACCCTCTAGAGTATTCCCTTCTTCTTTTGTTCATCTACATTATCATCATGCCAAGGATTTCTAGTCAGGTGCCTGAATTATTCACCACATCTTTAGAAAGCAGCTCTATAAGCAAGAACTGCTGAGTCTTGGTGATGCTGTATTTCTTCAGTCAGCGCTCTAGCATCACAAACATGGCTCCATCTGTTGCAAAATTGCTTAGCAAATAAATGGGATCTCCTTGGAGAATTTAAACCAAGACCCTCAAAAGCTACATGGGAGCCTAATTCCCACAGAATACAGCCAAATGAAGGCAGTAGCATTGGTCACAGTACAACGCGGTTCAGCCATGAAAGTGAGTAGGGTTGCATGACTGGTAACATGCTAGCTCAAACAAAACTCTCTTATCTGGACAGCAGGGTCTAGCCTAAGGCATTTTTATTTTTTTTAAGGAAGAGATGACTGAGTGAATAATAGTAAGAGGACATCTCTGTAAGTGAAAAAACAGGGAACTGAATTTGCTTTTAGCAACATACCAGAATGTCTTGCCACCACACTTAACCTGAAGAAATGAAGATAAAGCCATTTTGAGTGCTTATTGTAGTGCGAAAGAAAGGACAGTGTCTGCCAGGGAAAATGGTTGGCTGGGAGCCCACTGAGCACAGCAGACACTGTTTCAGCAAAGTAGAGTACAATATGATCTACTCCTGAGAATCCCTGTGTGGCCCCCACAGTCAACACAGGAACCTAATGGTGCCTGTATATTTATATAATTGTATGTTTATAGTCATAACCTGAACTATATATATTTTTTTGTCAGTAGATTTTTTTTACCCTGGTTTACCTATCATGGCTTCTGCATATGACAACTTCTAACTGTGCAGTGCACACACCTGTTGTCCTTTTGTCCCATGTTAGAGTAACAGTATCAAACTCTGTAAAGCACTTTTGTGATGTTTCCTGTGAAGAAAGCTGAAGAAAATAAATTTATCTTGACAGCACCAAGTGAATTTATACCTCCGAGTTTGTCTTGCTGTCATTTTGTTCCCCCCGTCTCTTCAGCAACTGCAAGCCATTGCAGCGGCAGTTGGTGTGAGGGACAGCGGCGTGCTGGTTCCATGGGGGGCTGGTGTGTGTCCGATGTTAGCTGCTCCCCTTTTACCCTGCCCCCAGGATTCACAGCAGCTGCAGGAACTGCACAGCTCCAAGGCTTCTTAAAGCTTAGCTAAGTGGGTCAAGGGAGTGGTTTCTTATCTGCAAAGCAAGAATAACCATACTACCCTTCCACAACAGCTTCTTCTGCAGACTGGGAAGAAGAAAAAAAATACAATAAAGTCACAGGACCCTTAAGTCTCACCTACTGACATCCACACCTATTTAAAATGCCTGCAATGCAAAGCAGCATTTTGGAGGTAGAGCAGAGAATTGCCAGGGAAACACAAAGTTAATTCAAAATGCGATTTAAGGTGTTAATGGCAGCGTTATTTACATGGACTTGGAGCATGTCAGAGATGTCCAACATCCACGAATAGCAAAAAGCATCAAGCTGCTAACAATCAAGAAAAGCAAAGCAGGTGGTTAAGACTGTAGTCACTGCAACTCAACGTCACAATCTTGCCACAGCCTAAGCCCCATGCCGCCCCTCCCCCCCAATAGGGGCACAGATCTCACTTTTAAAAAAGAATCAAATCCCTCACATTCGTGAGCATCACTCAGTCCTTCCTGACAACTTCTTTAGGTCATCCCAGCAGCGTGTCGCAGAGCTCACTGACAAAACTTACCCCGCACTAACACAGGAAACAGAAGCGCAAAGCACAGCCTTGCATGTAAAGGCAAGCTGCCTTCCTCCTCTCTCTCACCTGGAGACTCCCAAGGCTTAGGTCCCTTGTCCCTGCCCCCAGCAGCAAGGGGTTAGTTCTCCCCACCTAGAGCAAGGTTCTCCAGATTGCACAGGGCTTAGATGCTTGTGTCTCCTCCTGTCTTATATCTGCAACTGAAACTGATGCAAAGACTTTCTGTAGAACTGAATTCTATAGAAGAATTCAGCAACTAGAAAACAGAAGTAGAATATGCCCCCTGCCAAATAATAAAGAGATAAATTAAATAGACTTTAAAGATGTTGCACATATTACCACAGACAACTCCGCTGGTCCTGTGCAACTGGATGCACTTCTCTGTTCAAACAGGCTGCAGCAATTCTAGCTGTTTCAATACAGCTCCTCAGATTTCATAAGCACAAACACTTTCACCTAGACTAGCATGGTGCAACTCACATACAGTAAGTTTAGTAAACAGAGACCCAGACCCCAGAGTTACTGAAAGGTCAAACAGTTTGTCAAACACTGTGGTAGTCTGACTAAGAACAGTTCCAGCTGGTGAAAACTAAGGTCTTTGTTCTGCCTCTGGTTCCTGTTGCAGACTCCCAACAGGGAGGATGGTCAGACAAACTTCACCTCTTGTCAAATGCGGTTGATTCTATCTTTGCTGAACAGATTCTTTAGCACAGTGAATGGCAGTACCTCAGCAGCCTGTTTTACAGAAATAATTTATTACACCCTCTATCAGTACAAAAATTCACAAGCCAGTTCTTTTAGTCTGGTTTCCCTTTTCCCCCTCCAATAGAAAACATCAAAAGAGGAAAAATTCATTTAACACCTAAGTCCATTACTGTGCGAGAAATACAACAGAATTCTTACCAACTGGTATTTTCCCCACAACACACAGATAAAAGATGTCATAAGCATCTCACAGGGTATTTAACTATTATTTATTATACAATGATGTCCCTTAAAATCATTAGTGGGATAGTTAGGACATTTTGGAGACAAAGTATTTTTTGTATGAGTTCTTGCCATATTTTTAGATGCTACTGGTAACCAAAGCAATCTTTCCCATGAGTATTACTGTAACATTATTTTAATCTCAGGACAAATTAGAAGTTAAAATCAAAGCTTTTAATTTTTGTGGTGAGAGTGAAAAAACATAAATATGAATTTAAAAATGTACAAGTTAAAAGCACAGAATTTGCTCAGTGTATTCTGGATCGCTTGACTCCACTCATTTCTCCCAGTGCTTTTCTTTTCTGGGATAATCCAGTTCCACGTTCTGTGTTATTCTGAAGGCAAGATTCAGCTTGTGGCAGGCAGTAAGACTCCATTGGGGGAGGCGGATCCTTCAATAGAGGAAAAAAAAAAAAGTGGTTTAGCTCAAGAAGCTTCTGAAAAGAAAGGAACAGCTCATTAGTTTTCTAAAACTGAAAATAAAACAAACATTGCACACCTACATTTTGAATACGTTTTGCAAGCTCCCTACCCTGCAACAGATCCCAGTGCCAGCACTAGAACAAGTCATGTTATAGCAGTTAACATTTGAGGCCACAGATCGAAATACTCCCGTGTAGGTGCTGGTGGCCACAGCTTCTGGAAAAGGAGGCACACAACCAGTAGAGCAGCAGTCCCTTCAGAGGCTTCAGGTGGCAGGGGTTGCTGGAGGCAAGGGACTTGCCCCACTGCTCCTGAGGTAGGTAAAGAGCACCCCTGGGAGGTGAGCGCCCACGGGCACGCATGCACCTGGATGAGGTAGTCGGCAATGTACTCCGGTTTCAGGCAGTTCACTCCTTGGGCTGCTGCCTCTGCCACGTCAACCCTGGTGTCCTCTGGCTTCAGCTTACTGAAGTCAGCAAAGAGATGGGTCGCTTCTTTGAAGAGAGACACAGAATGACCAGAAAACACCTACGGATTAAAGCATGACAGGCAAAAACGAGTTTATTTTTTGTTTCTTCCCCAAGACAAATGCAGTTCATGACCTGTAATTTTGCTCATCAAATTAACTAGCAAACCAACGGGAAATAAGACACCAGGTACAGCTGTGTTCTGTGCCATCATGTACCTTTCAAGAAGGGTGATCCTTCTCATCAGAGCAAGCACAGAAATTCTACCCTCAATTCCCACCAGCACTACTGACTTGTGTGACTGCAGACAAGCTGCTCTGCCTGACCACTTGCAAAATGAAGATGACATAGCTTTTTCCTCCCACCCTTTGACCATGTCTCAGCTATCCTGTATAAGCAATTTTGTTGGTTAAGACCTTTTACTCACATGAAAAATGCCCAGCACAGAGTTTAACAGAAAGGAAAGGAAAAAAAGAGAGAGAGAGAGAGAGAGAGAGAAACATATGTATATTTAATTTAATCTCTGCACCCCACCCCCCCAAAAAAAAACCCTACATACTTTTGCTCCTCCTGACTGAAGAAGGCGCCTGAATCCCGCTTCCTTGGTTTGATCAACATTCAGGATCACTTTCCAGCCACTGAAAGCTCCCTAGATAAAAGACTCAATTTAGTCAAAAGTATGTTGGTACTAAAAAAGTGTAAAGACTTAATAGATCTATAATTTGCCCCTTTCAGGAATATCCATCAGATGAAGATTTGCTACTGTCTAGTTTTGTCTTTAAGTGTAAATGGCAGAAAAAAACCCCACAGAACATACAACTATTGAGCCACCACCGTACAGTCGGGCAGCTTGCCACCAAGCCCTTTCACCTGTGCAGCAAGATGGGCAAACCGATCTATGACAAGACCCTTGGCAATGAGTATTTTTTCCAGAACACCAGACACTCGTTTACAGAAACACATCTTAAGAAAAACAGTTCCTTGGAAACAACATTTCCGCCCCACCCCATACCCTACATTATCTACTCAGTTACAGTAACAACACCTAAGGCCAACTGGTATCCTCACACATGCACTCACTGTGGTTTCCACGTAGGCAAGGGGTACAGAGGATTTGTTACAAGCACTCATTTTAAAAAGGTTATCGTAAAATACACACAAGTCAAGATTTATACTGATGTGACTGAAACATCAGCAGCATTTCTACCTTTCAAAGAATACTTGACTGCAATGCCCGATTTGAGAGTTAAAAGGCTTTGGGGAGCCCCAGTCCCATTTTCAAAAATCTCACTGAAAGACTATGGAACTTGCACCATAAAAATCACGGAAGGTGCTTTAGGAAAGGCATAAACTTGTGCCCTGTTGGAAGCGCAGCAGTATGCTCATTGCTAGAGCTATAAAAATGCTGTCCAGAGAGCTGTATTCACCCATACGGCGCAGCACAGGATTTCTGTTACTGCGAGTACCAGTTGCGGTTTCCCAGTAAAGCTGAGTTAGGTTAGCTCCCCAGTCAGAGCTCTGAAGCATTAACATTATCTTCCTGGCTGAGGGACATTTACATACATAAGTAGCCACACTCCAGCTTTGCAAAACATGAATGATGGTTCAGGAGGAGATTAAGACTTTTAATATACCAGCACTAGAAGTTTTTTAAAAACAAAATTACTTAACTAGAATATATCCAGCTAAGTCGTTTTGTTCTTAAGGCAGATAACCTTTCCCTGCCAGTTAAGTTTCCAAGTTTCTTGGTGACAATCCCTGTGCTGTCCCACCCACTGTACAACTTACATTGCATGAGTATCTAAATACCTCAACAGTACCATACCTCAACAATTCCAGTTTCTTGCCTTCCTTTATGAATTTTTTTCCTCCACCTCATGGCTGCAAGTGCTAGTTTCTTCTGGTTTACATTGATTCCAGGCAAAACATTAAGTATGGAATTACTTCCCCACTCGTAATCTTCTTCCTAGAACAATCATAAGCTTGAATGACAAAGCAGTCCTGCCAACTTTACCAGCAGAAAAATAAGTTTAAAAAAACCACACCAAAAAGAAACAAACAAACAAAACAAACACCAGAACAAAGCCCAACTCAGTCTAGCTTTATAGATTGATTTTTTTCTGACCAAAACAGCACTAGGTAAAATTAGAGATAGGGCTCTTCATTGCACCTCTGTATCTAAATCAACTCATGTTTTCTGTGACATCAAGTCATGTGCACAACCAGATTCATCTTGCAGTTATCTACAATGGAATTCAACAGCAGGGCAAAGCAACTCACTACTCTGGACACCATCGACGCTACATTTCTGCAGCATCTTCCAAATCCATCAAAGTTGGTTTTGATACATAAAGACATGAACCAGTCTACAGGCATTATTTTAAAGTTAGCCTGGTCAATGCAAAAGAACTGCTAGACCCAGGAGAACTGTGAAGTAACAGTTAGGGAGGTGAGGAGTTGGAAGAGATAGTGTTCAAAAATATCTATGTACATGGTTATAGAGTTGGATTATTTAAAACTATTATATGTTCATTTATTGAAAGGATCAAGATTTAATTCCTGGTGTAACAAGATCCGTGTAAATTTAGCTGGTACCAGTGAGAATTTACCAAAAGGTACTCAAGCTTCAATTTTCAGAAATAACTATAAAAACTGTAGGTATTTAATTTATCCTATGCCAGGAGTTTGGTTCAGGACTAGTTTTCAGAGAAAAGCTTGCCAAAAATTTCTCAGACTTTGGATCCTCAAAAACTCCCTAGGCTTGGGCACCCTAAACTGCTAATTGGTTTTGAGAGGTGAAGTCCTTTCCTAGTAGTGCAAAATTAAAAGAAACGTGAAAAGGTACAACATAATCATTTCTCAGTAATAAGGTCACATGCCTGAACAAAGCAGCCAGCTCCTCTACATGCCTCCAGGTAGGAACGATGAAGCACCCACTTTCCAGCTGCCATCGAAGCCAAGAATTTTTCATTTCGAAGAGGATGTCCCACAACAATGTGTGTGCAAGTTGGATCAAAGCACTGTTTCTCAAGTACTATTCCACCTTGAATTGAGGAATGAATTTGATTCAAATTATTTAAGGGTCATGCTGTACCACAGAAATGAGCAACTCAAAGTGAGAATTATCTGAATTCAGATAAAAATATACTTAACTCAAATTTACACTGAAAGTATTATCATTGAAGTGACATGGGCAGAAGCTGGCAAGGAAGGAGAAGCAGCCAGGAAAGAGTGGCTCTGATAAAAATAAAGTGCCACTGTAACATGGACAGGAATGAGAGAAACACCAGAGGAGAGCAGATCCTGGGCACCCCCAACAGTAAAGAACGAGGCTGTTGTGGAGACAGCTAAAAGAAAACTGCCAGAAGACAAAACCATTGCTGTTTTATGGCAAAGCTGATAGCTCACATAATAATAATAATATATTCAAAGAATTGCTCACAAGCACAGAAAGCCATAAATTTGAGACCTCAAATCTGATGAGTCACTAACAGAAGCCCCTTTGTTTTCCCCAACGAGCCACAGCTGACCAGACACATACAGACACATACTATTCTTTGCATTTCACAAATATCTGGTACCTAATTCCTCAATCAGATGGCAGTAATCAAATCTTTCTTGAGGATTAAGAGAAGACAGCTGAAATTTACGGTGTTTTTCTCGTTCTTCATCAGCCTTCTCATCTTCTGTAACAGCCTGGAAATACAGTAACAGATTTTGAAAATATGACAGAAAGATTAGGCTGACAGCTGACTATTTCTCTGCCAAACGTTCTGGGTTATTTTTATATTAAGTTTTCTTTTAGCTAGGAAAAGCAGAACCAAACCTGTCAATCACTTGACAAAAAGCTTGGATCTTATCAAATCAACGTTAGGCTCCTGCTTAACATCCTCTTAGTTCCCCCTTTCTTCAGGGCACAACTGAACCAATCTGTCATAAAAACTAATCCTCCATTCATATCCACCGAACGTCAAGTTGAACACATGAAGAAATCATCATCCATCTATCACACTGCCTCATTCATTCAGATTTCCTGTAACTTCGAGGGCCTTTATGCATTTCCACCACAGCTGATTTACTAACATGACATGTTATGCCTCTGAAGACACATAGCTGCTGAACGTTTGAGCATCAAGTGATACACTATGGGCAGAAGACTAAGCTCATTTTCCTAGCCCCTTCCAAGCTCACTGTAAAATAGTAGAAGTTTAAACCAGGTTTTTGGCACAAAAATCATTTTCTGTTTGTACCTAAACATAAGTTCCAGATACCACCAAGGAAACAAAGGCCTAACCTTTTTTCCAACATCCTAACATGGCTGGAGGAGTTCCAAGTAATACACACAGTAACTCTCCACTCCAAAGCCCACCTCAGCATTTTAGCAGGAACTAACAGGACAAAAAGCTTTTTCTGTCTGAGCAACTACTATTTGTTCAAAATCTCGAAGAAAGGGGGAAAGAGAAATAGAACTGTACAAAATTAATCCATTTCAAGATTTTAAATGCAGATATTCACCTATTTTATATTTACCACCAAGTTCAAAGCTCCTTAAAGTGTCACTGTGTCTCTCGGAACACAAATCATCATAAATATTTCTTCATATGACAAACCTTTTCTTTAGGCTGTGGTGCCACAGGAGGGTTAGCCAGTGGGAAAGCAATGCTGGGGGCCTGCGGAGTGGGAATCAAGTGATCTTTAATTGGTGTTTCAGGATCTCTACGTACAGCATTCTTTAGACCTTCAACCAAGTCTCCATCCCCAGCCTCGGGAACAGCTGTGAAAGTAAAGCATTGTTGCATGACTCGTCTTTGGCTGAATATAATTATTGATAAAGTAAAAAATACAATTAAAAAATAAATAATTAAAAAAAAAAGAGAAGTAGCTATCCTAAAAGGACAAAACACAACTGCTGCTACAACATGTACAGTTACATTTCACCACTGCCTTTCATAAAGATGCTCTTCCTTACACCACAAACCACCAGTTGCAATATTGCAGACTCACATCCCTGGATGCCTTGCTTTGGAAAAAAACAACACACACCCCCTCCCCAAAATAAACCCCCTCAGATGGACTAATTTCTTTGGCTAAACTGCACTGATTCAGTTGAACCAAAAAATCAATTGAATGCATTTAGCTAATTTTCTTCAACCTCCTCTAGGACAGCATCAGTTTTCAGGAAGACTTGCCGCAAGCAAAAACTCTATAAGTAGATTGAGGGAAGGAGCTGGGGGCAGGAGGGAGGCAGTGGGGAGAGAGAAATAAAGGATTCTGCTATCTCTCAGGAGGCAGGAATGGGAAGAAAGCAAAAATAGATGAAAAAACATAACTATGTTGCTTCCTTAGTCCTAGCAGTAAACTAAAGACTTCAAAAAGAACAGGGAAGATCAATACAGTATCTTCACTGAATCCTGACCTAAGCACATCCATCAGCAGCTCTGACACATCTGTTTTTCAGGCTCATGGGTTATCTTCTTCCTATATCTCCATTCTTCACCTTTGAATATTTCCACTACAATTAAAAAGATTTTACTCCTGGTATTCCCATTTGAATTCCATTACACCTACCTGAATTGTTACCTGGAAACCAGCTGTGGTTCCAAAAAACAAAAATTAAAAATTGGAAGATTTCCTGAAGTTGATGCAGACTATTTTTAGACAAGCACTGCCTTGGTGTTTGACCACAAACGACAAATGGATAGGAAAGCTTCTCTTTAAAAAACAGCAACACATAATGGAGATAAAAGATATAAAATTTTATTTTTGGCATTAGAGAAATGCCAGCAATGCTCACTTTTTTTTTTTTTTAAAGTAGAATCCAAACACTACTGTATTTTAAAACTCTCAAAGATCAAATGGATGCTGTAACAAAGAAGAAGGATATTGTATTTCTGATTTTACCTATATCAGCAATCTCTGCATCAGCTAAAGATCCTTTGAAGGCAGACTCGTCCACATTCTTATTGGCGTTATTTTGACCTTGCTCAGTGTACTGGGAAGGACTATTAGGCCACTGAAAGTTGCTGACAAGTCTTGCTCTCTCCTCCCTCGCAGTAGGATCATCCCAGATGATCTGCTCATTCTGGGATGGCTCTGTGTTTATATCTGTAACTGCCTGACGGGATTGCCTAAGGAAAAAAGCACAGATACCTTAAATATGCATTTGCTTTACAGAAGACTACCATATTAGAAAGCAATGCGTTAATTATCACATCAACTGTAGCATCCAAGTGACCTCATTATTAGAGGAATGGCTGGGAAACAGGAAAATTTCAGTATAAAAGCAACTCCAGCAGCCTGGCTTTGTGAGCCTAAGAGTCAGCATAGCTGAAAAAAGGCAACCAAAATATCAGTAGGAGATGTTTTTATTATGTGTCATATTGATAAATTATTCCAAAATCAGTATACTCTACTCTTTACTGAACCTATTAACTTGCAAATAAACAACAAGCTAAAGGAATAATTTTGCAAGATTTCCATTACTTTCTCACTGTAGCTCAGCATAGTTAAGAGTTCAAATCCTACTCTCTGTTTAGAGAGAAGAGAAACATTCACAGAAGCGCTTTGCAGGAATACCTACTACTTGTATATGACCTATGTGGTGAAATACTGCAGCACTGCTTTCTTCAAAATCTGTAAGAACACTAACTAATCTGAAGAGAAAGGAAAGAAATCAGTTGGCATAATTCAATTCAAAACTAAAAAGCAATCACACTATTCTGTGATTTTTTGAAAAACAGAAGATACCTACTGTGGATTAAGATAACATTCTGATTTTATCTTGCAAGTCCAGTTAAAGATTCTGAATTGCAAGAGAAGCAACTTAAGTACATCAGTAGAGAAAGACAATACACCTGAAAATCCTGGAGACCTATTCATGTTTCAGTGAATATCTAGGTGTGCACAGGGAGGACAAAATAAGAGACTCTGAAACACAAATCAGTACCTTAGAGCTTCCAAGACCCTACTGCGGCCATTTCGCACAGACCGTGTGCTATCAGGAGTGGTTGGAGAACCATCAAAACTGTTCCTTGAAAGGGATCCTCTTTGCCCTTGTGGTTTCACTAGCGATGTGGCAGACATGATCTCCTGCAGCTGCCTCTGAAAGTTCTCCCTCATTTCTAGTGCTTGGGTTAAAACTTGAGAGAAGGAACAAAACTTCTAAGATCAAGACTGTTATATTGTAACAAGTGAAAAGTAACTGAAATTCCAGCCAACTTCCCTCCCCCCAACACACATCAGGACAAAGACAATACATTAAAAGGAGAGCAAAAGTTATCTGGGAAAAATTATCTAGGAAACCTACATATGCCCCAAGTCACCTATTCCTAGACACAAGGAGAAATCTCCATTTAGCTTACTTCTGAATTTGCTCACATGATCTAACTTACATCCACAATTCTCCCGTAACACATTTATTTACGTAACAAAATTAAATACGAACTTCAGAGTTTTATAAGGAAAGAAACAGCAATTAAGTAATTTGCAACAGATGATCATGATTTTCTTGTGGGCTGTCAAAGTCTTTAAAATAGAGAGCAAACCGCTTTCCTCTCATCCAGCAACAATAAGGACTAGCTGTACTTGACCAGTATATAAATATGGTACCTAAAGCTTCCCGATTTTGACATTCAGCACCTGAAACTGTAAAAGGCTTATATTGATAGTTTGATGTCCCACAACTATTTTGAGAACAGTGATTTACATTTACCTCCTTTGGATTCACTTGTTACAATATGTTCTTCCCTTGTAGTAACTGTTTCCTTTATTTGGTCGGTAGTTACATCAACTTCAGCATCATCTTCATCCACTGGAATAATCTAAAAACAATGAAGACAAGCAGAATTCTCAAATGCCAAAATTTTTTGCTTTTTACCCATGTTCAACACTTGTATAAATTCTGAAGATTATTAATCTTGCCTTAGAGGAAATCTAACCTTTCAGCTATTGCAATGACAGTAAAACAGTGAACAGCAGCAGCATCAGTGACAACACCTATTCTGCAGTCTAAATTTCTACCAAGGCAAGTTCACACCTTGGATCTCATTACCTACAAGAGAAGGCAAAGACTGGACCTACATTATTTTGAAATTGGAAAGCACTTCTAATCTTGAAATGCCTGTGTTTCCCTCCATCACCCTGGAAGAGGAGTATTACAAATGCAGAAAAACCTTAAGAACATCTGCAATAGCTATTATTAATTACTAGCTACTCCTGATTCAGGGCATCGCTGAATAAGCATCAATGTTTTTTATTAATATGTTAATATAACAATTAAGTTAACTGAATCCAAATCACTTCATACAACATGAATGCATATCACACATATCACCTCATTTTCCTCTGCTGGTTTTCCAGCTGACGAAAGTTTACTGGAGGAGGAGAGCCTGACTTCTTGCACTGCACTGATGTCCAGGCTCATTTTGGGATTGTAAGTGTGAGGAAAGAGAGATTCAGGAAGCCGTTTATATTCTTGGGCACTCTGTAATAACATCCATTAACTTAAGATGAGAAACTGATTTGAGATAAAAGAAATTTCACATAATCTAAACATAGGAAAAGTACAATAAAAACACCACCAAAAGAAGTACTTTACATAAGAGAAAAACGTGGCTCTCATTCTGGGAAACATGTAGTAGAAATGTTCAGTGGAAGAGAATTTCTTTTCTCCTCATGGAGAACAAGGTAAAAGTACATCAGTGAAAACTGATTGTTCAATTTATAAATTCAAAGCAGGATGCAAAACATCAGTTCCTATACATGTTCAGTACAAATGCAAACAGAAAATACACTGCCATACAACTGCTTTTAAGCCTCCATTTCCCCTCACTTTTAATAAGGGAACAAAGCAAGCTCCATACCTCTAAAAGCCAGTGTTCTGAAACAATATGTATACCCCGTTCTCTAACAGATTTGTACTCCTTATTGTTGTCATTTTGTCGTCCCTTGTAAATGAAGTGTGTTACTGTTTCATCAAGGCACCATCTAGAAAAGAAAACGACATACAACTTGGAAGATATAATTTCTATCAAAAAGTATCAGAAACCTAGCTCAAATTGTCCTATCCCTTGTTCATATTAAAATCTTGTTTTGCCTATTTTGTTATGCCTAAGTAAGCAATGAGCCCACTTACTTCATCAAAAAAGACAGCATTCAGTTTCAGGATAGAATAACTTCAATATCTTTTCAAAGCATTCCTGAAGTAAACAAAACTAGATCTGATAAACATATGGAAGAGGAGAGTTTTTTTACTTTAGCTGTTTTGTTTTGTTTTTAAGTGGAATTTCAAATCAGTTTCTGAAAAGAACATGTGACCCAGGATGAGAAAGCTTTTTCTTCTGTTGACATACTGAGCTGCAAGTGAAATACTGATCCTTAAAGCTTAAAATAAACAAAATGCGGGATTCTAACATTTAAACCAATAAAAACTAATATTTGTTATCTAACGCAAATATCTTCAGCATTTCTAAGCTACTACCAGACACAAGAGCAACTTCCACACCATGAATGATAACACTTATTGAAGAAGTCAGTAACAAAATACATAAATCATATTTAGTGGGAACAGAATTCTGTCTTAAATCACAAATGCTAGTTTGTAGTTTCTCTTCGTGACAACCTATTTTTCCAAGCTGTTCTAAGCACACAAACTTAGCCATGCCAATAATCTGTAAAATAAGCAGTTTTGAGCCAGGGAGAAACACACACAAATTCAGATCAAATTCAAAATCTAAAATAAAAGCAAATTTTAAACTACCCCAAAGCTAAACGTTTCATAGTTTTCTTCAAAAAAGAAGGGAATAAAATAAACATATAGAAAAAATCTGCAATTCGGGAAGACTTCAGGACAAACAGTCTTTCCAAGACATGCTTATCAAGAACAGAGAGACTGGAGATGTGTCAGGAAAAGATGGTCCTATTTCGCATTCGAAGCACATGGCCTCATTTTGCAATAGAAATTGTTTAAGATGGTGAAGTCTAACGTTTAGCTATATCAAAAGGTCACGTAGATAAAGCACACTAGAATGCGAAGACTTGTATGTATTAGAAGTCACATCAGTGCAGAAGCTTAGAAGCTGTTTCTATCAGTTGATACCTGTAGTCTGCCCCAAGAGAAGCTGCTAATGCATTCAGTTCACTTTGCTTCTTACTAAGTTTTTTACTAACATATATAACAACATCGGCCAGAGGCTTGGGCTCTTCTTCCTGTTCAAGAAGCACGGATAAAAACAGGAGAGTCATGTTTGGAAGGTTTCTGTATCAATAATAAAAATACTTTAATATTTAGTGTAGTATGTAGTAAAATATGCAATAACAACAGAACTAAGATAAACACATATTCTCTATTTTTGCTGCTCCCAAAGTCCACAGTCAAAACCCAGCACTATTATCATTCTATGCACTAGGAATCCACAAGACACAAGATTCACTCCCAGCTAGTCTCCCTAAGACATATTCTGCTCCTTCCATCACAGACCGAGCACTTCCTGCACTGAAATTAGGGAATTATCAAACCTTACACCACAGAAGTATTTCACTGTACTGGAGTGAAAAAAAGTAAGAATAAGGAGCTACAAAATAAGAAGTGACAGCCTTCCCTTGCTGAAGGCCATTAGCTTTCTTGCTGCTCCTCTACGGTAAACAGTGTACAAACATGACAAGCAAAACATAAATGCTCCCTTTCCTCCTGCATCTTCTTCTGTTTTTTCTCACTAGGGTAGATTAGACTGAAGAGGCAAGATAACTACAAGAAAGGACAACATAATGTGTCTTTATAAGGGGGTAAGCAACTGATCACATCTTGTGCCTTGTAGTAAGCAGGAGAGCAGCACCTTACAGAGGAATATAGGAAAAGGTGACACATACATTAAAAAAGAACTAGCTTTAGCCCAAGACAAAATATTTAAACCTGCTCCTCTGGAGGCTGGGAATTTCTTAAATGTGATGAAATCCTCTCATCCAATACTACAAAGTCTGTACTTATAAATATGTCATGTTACTTAGCAAGTGCTTAATATTCAAGACAGTAGTACAGACAGTAGAAAAAGGTTTTAAAATTCTTTGCCTTCCAGGAGGAAACTCTTCTATCCTACCTTCCTTTAACTGTCATGAAGAATGCATAATCATATGGATTTCCACTCAAACAGATCACAAAGCGCAATTCACAAACTCCTTTGTAACTTAAATCACAAAAGATACGGCATTTTCTTAATTAAGCCTATGCTCCAGAAACAAAAAAAACAAAATTTCCTACCACTTCTGGCTCTGCAGTGGTCAACTGAGGGCTGGCAGTAAGAGCTACTGTATGCCTTGTGCTGTTTGCCAGTGCCAATTTCAAATTTCTGCTGATGACTTCAGAGAGAGGTGTGCTCAGTTTCCTGGTTTTTTGATCAGGACCTCCTGGAGTTTCCAAAGCTGCCAGAGCATCCTACCAAAAAAAGAAGCAACTGACTGACTTTCACAAACACATTGTAAAATTCTCACTCAAGTGCAAGTTTCACAAATACAGCCTGTAGTAAGATGTTATACTCCTAAACCAGGACAGTGTACTGCAGTAGCAGCTAGCAAGTGCAACTGTAGTACCATTGCACAAAAGCAGTACAAGACAATCCCAATCTTAAGAGTCTGCATAAGCAAAACAGGAAGAAGATAGATTATCAATCTCTCTCTTCACCGCCACCAATGAAAACTGCCCTCAACGGAAAAGCCAGTGCCCAAACCCAGGTATTCCTAACCCCAACCAGTTATTTTAATTTACTAATACCTCCCCTGACAAGAGTTGCATATGAGTATGCGATTCTTTCTGCACCTTTAAAACACCGAGTTTCCTACTGCCCTTTTTTAAAAAAAGAGAAATTTTGGTCTAGAATATCTTGCTTTGGAAAATATCAGTGGTGAACTATTAGATTTCAAAAAGCAGAGTACCAACTGAGTCACAGATTCACTCACTCACAGAATGGTTTGGGTTGGAAGAGACCTTAAAGATCATCTAGTTCCAACCCCCCCTGTCATGGGCAGGGACACCTTCCACTAGACCAGGTGGCTCAAAGCCCCATCCAACCTGGCCTTGAAGGGATGGGGCATCCACAACTTCTCTGGGCAACCTGTTCCAGTGTCTCACCACCCTTACAGTAAAGAATTTCTTCCTTACACCTCACCTAAATCTACCCTCTTTCCGTTTAAAACCATTACCCCTCATCATATCACTACATTCCCTGATAAAGAGTCCCTCCCCATCTTTCCTGTAGGCCCCCTTTAAGTACTGGAAGGCTGCTGTAAGGTCTCCCTGGAGCCTTCTCTTCATGAAGCAGAACTAACTAAAGAGAACACTGGATTCATCTGGTTTTGTAACACACGTTTTGTTCTATTGCAGGCAGAGGGGTGAAAAAAAAACACAACAAAACAGCGAACCCATAAACAACCCCCCAAAAACCTAACAACTTCGCAGGAATTCAATGCATCGATCTTTCAGTTAAGGCCTCAAAAATGAAAAACAAACCTGAAGCGCAGATACTGCCTAAGTGTCAGGGGTTTCTTTGTTCTAAGACTAGTATTTTTTCTAGCCTTTTGTGGCCTTCAGAATGAGACGATGAACCCAAAACCCCAATGCATTTTTCAATCTGCAGTAACAGTTTTGTAATTGCTATAAAGCTATTACATTAAAAACATGTAATTAAAGTAGCATTTCATCGCAAAAGCAGCAAACACTTGTTTCCAAATATCTGCAGCAATTATAAGCCTTCTTACATTTCTCAGTCTTTAGATGTAAAGAACACAGATTGTGTACCGTGTGAGGTATAGAACACAGGAACATATGATGCAATAAGCACAAAGGAGCTTTGTTAAGGACATTATAGCATCTACTAGTCAATAAATTTAGTCCACAGGTCATTGACTAGAAATATATATAAATAAATGGAGCCAGTTATCCTGGCTTATTCAAAATGGAAAGTCTGTACATTAACAGCATAAAAAGGGGTAAGCACAAGTTTCTGTGCCCGTTTTAAGTTTATGCGCTTCTTTAACCCTACTGGCTCTACAAACTGAAAAATTTGCAAAGATGATCACCTTTACATCAAAAGATGGCTTGAATAACTTGTCTTTGGAAAGAAATTTTGACGGTGTATCAAGATGTAAAGATGGTTCTTTCTGTGGCAGTCCCCCATGTGTAAGGGGGGTTGTCTTCCCAGTATGATGAGAGATTACAGCTTGGAAAGCTTTACTCTGGAACTTGTTGATATCAAGAGGGGTCACAGCTGGTTTTTTTCCAGCTTCAAGGAAATAAGTAGGTTGTTCTGAATCAGAAGATTTAACCGTTGCTGGTGTCTTGCTAAGCTGAGTAATGGAACTCTCCTTATCTTTAAAAGAAACAAAGAAAACATAAGCAAGCGATCTGATTTTTCTTTTGAACACAGATCTCATACACTTTTATTTAAACAACTGAAAGTTCACCTGACCTTTCTTTCCCTAAAAAAATAGTTCAAATCCTCCTCCAATAAATGCTCTAAACTGATGATTGTATTTTAAAAGCCAGTATCGTAAGTGTCTCTTCCAGTTAACTACTTAGTTTGAATTACATTGGTACTGAGCTTGACCCCAAGTGTCTGAAAAATAGTGAGCAACCCCTGGTCCGCTCACAATGTTTGCAGTTCCACACATACCTGGATAGCTCACATATGTTGTACAACAACTATCAAAATACAAATCCAAGAAAAAGATGCAATACACAATAAAACCTTCCCTTTCAACATTAAAGGTAACTCCCCCTCCCTGGATCCTTACTTCCCATGCAACGTGAAAGTTCTTTTGTATTCATGACTCTGAACCACACCTCTTTAGGTCACTATGTACACTTCCAGTCCTTTATGTCTTTGGGTTAATAGGACCAAGATTTAGCCTTAAAGTTTATCCATCATAAATGCTTCTAGATAAGCATGACTCATCATCTTAATAGCTCAAGAAGACTAGTACAAGAATTGCTTTTACACTTTATTGCTCGTTTCTCCCCTGACCTCTTGCTTTTTTTCCTTAAAAATGTAGTATACAGGTAAGATGCGCCTATGCCAACAACATACCTTTTGTCCTCTGACTTGGTGACCCATATAATTAATTCAAAAGGGCACTGGTAAAACAGGTCTGCTAACATTCAGTATTAAATCACTGTAGTCTGCATCTTAATATGGAAAAAATATTGCCAAATAAAAGGTGTGAAATAACTGGAAAAGGAGCAGAAGCACCAGAAGATGAAGCAGACATGAAGGACTGAACAGAGGGGCATCATGTCATTGCAGACTAACAAGTTTTAAGCTGGATCTATCATCAATTCCCACGCAATCTACAGAGCAGCACATGTGTCAGAAAGGACAAAGCTGAGACACTGAGCTTGATTCCCAGCTGACGGATAACAAGACTCCACTAACTCCAAGAAACTTGTAGGAAACGCACAGTATCACTTCTAAAATTACGACTCAACAGCAGGAAAAAAAATGGAAAAAATACTTGGAAAAATATCCTTTAGCTCTAATACTTCAAAGGTGTTAGGAAAAAAAATTTCATCATACCTGCCTTCTTTATCGTGAAAGAACAGTATAATGACGCAATCATATTCCCTAACTTGCTAATAACCAACCTTCAGCCTCTGCATTTTCAACCAAGAACTTGCTTTCATCTGCTCTCTTTCCTGTCCTTGCAGACTGCAAAAGCCAATCTACAGTGACTGCTGGCAAATTACGCTTCTTTGCAACTTCATACTTGGAGCCATCTGGTTCTCTAACCACAAGATGGGTAGTGGCAAACATTCCCTTTTTTGCATTGGCTTTCCACACAAAGAATTCTTGGACTCTAAAATTAGATTAATAAAAACATTCATTTAGTCATAAACAAAATTAATCTAGGGCACGTTTGCACTATTATAAAATGCATTCAAGCAACAGAAAAAGAACCAGTAGAATTATCTAAGGCTATCCACTTTGCACTTTACAGCCTAACCTATACCTACAAGCAACAAAAAAAAAAAAAAAAAAAAAAAAAAAGTAAAAAAGAAATGTTTTGCTTCTACTGGTATTGGAAACATAACATTTCTCATACTCCAGAAGTCCTTATATATCCCATTTCCAAATCATACACTGGACCTAACATTCTTCTGCAAGATTAATGGGACAGGCTGGATTCCTTTCTGGAGCCGCCAACAAGCATCATTTCCAAATGAACAATAGTTTTCTTTATATTACAGTTTTTCTCTTATCATCAAGGACTTCTAAGAAGACGACAGGACTGAGAACTCACCGACAAAGAATTTAGTTCAAACAGACTACAAATCAGATCAAATGATACTCTAAGCTATACAATTTTGCCACTTCATGAGTAAATATGTTTTCCTTAATGTTTTTCAAAGATCCTGATGAATTGGGAGCAAATAATTCACCATCCCATCTCCTAAGAGATGGTGCACTATCACTGATTATGAGGCTGACCCAGATAATACTGAGGAAGATGAACAATGGTCCGCTCCTGGACAACTGAAGAGCAACTCAGAAGGCCTGACATGTGAAAAACTGATGGTTTTGCTCTGTTTTAGAGCAAAGCAAAAAGTTACTGAAACTCAGTCATTGGGAAATATGAGACTGAGCGTATTCTGGTAGAAATTAGGCTGTGTGAATACAAACTAAATTTCTCTAAAGGAGAGGAAAATAAAAGACCTATATAATAACATCTCACTGCTTCAGCACTAGGTTTTGTAAATGAATAGAATCCCAAAGAGCCTTTAACTCTAATATTTGTTACTCCTGTAAAAGAAGTAGTGAAATGCATAACGGATTTCATCACACTGGCTGTCTAAGAACAAGAAGAAATGGCGACAGGAGACATACCTGGCTCCTAGCAGTCCTGCCAGATAAACCAGGGCATCTCTCTCTGCAACAGTGAACTGGCTAAAAGAAAGAACACAGTCTTCCAGAGGGGTAACTCCTTCCATTACCGGAACTGGTGTGAAAAGTGGATTGGACTGGGGATCTAAAAGGACCTGCTGTTCCACACATGTAATCTTAAAGAAAGGGAAAGAGATAAAAATGCAAATCAAGCCAAATAGCAACAAAGCCAACAATATTTCAGCAACTGTATGATAGCATTTATGGACTCAACAAAAAGCAATCCTGCTTCCATCATAACATCTGAGGCAAATTATTTCCCACTGAATCAGACAAATTCTTTTCTAGATCATTTAAATTCTGTCAGGTTTGACGTACTGAGGCATTATTCAGAACTTTTCAGTTACTACTCTTCCAACCCTGGAGGCTCCTTTAAAGTATTTCCAGGTGTGATCTGAGGGTCTGTACAGATTTACTTCACAGAAAGCGACCTAGTACTGAAAAATACAGCAGTTAGTCTACACCACATGCCCACTCTTGGCAAATACGGTTAATATTTTTTGACTTTGAGCTATAAAGCTGACTTGCTCTTCTGACACAAGTTAAAAAGCTGTAAAAAGCATGAAACAAGAAAGAGCAAGCACAAAAATATCAAATGAAATCATTATCAGTCAACTAGCTCCTACAATTCATTAGAGAGAATGCTGTCAGACTCTCACATAAGCAGCCTCTGAGTCATGACAATGAAATCCTATTTAACAAGCCTGTAGAAAATGAAATGAAATGGATAAAAGGTACCTTACAGATGCAGAGGCTTTAAAGCATGCTTTCATTTAGTACATTTCTAATGAAACAAGGCTAATCTCTTCAGTATTTTTCTTACGCTTAAGCCACTGATAACTCCGCATTCTGACAAGTCACATTTCTAATATAGATACCTGTTTACTCACAGAACTGAAAGTGTAACTCCCTTACCAGCCACGTATTTGTGACAACATCACCAACAGTCAGCTTCACTGTGCACCCCAATAAAGGTACCACAGCATAGTCTGCAATGGTTCTGCTCTGCAGCGGCAGAATTTTCCCAGCATTCTCCTTTATAATATCTGCAATGCAGGACTCATCCTCTTCACCAAAACCCAAAAGAAGAAATCTCTTTCTAACAAATAAGCCTCCTTCAGCGAGTGCAGAAGACTCTCCCAAAGAACCATTACAGACCGAAGATTGATTCTCTCCCTGAACAGTCAAGTGAGTAATATCACTGAAGGTTCTGGATGTCAGTTTTTCAACTTCATCTGAAAGGAAAAAAAAAAAAAAACAGAACAACCAACCATAGTAATTGCTTGACAAGAACATCAAAGACAACTCAAAATAGTTTCATGAAGATATGACAGTATTCTGCTGTTTTCAGCCAGGTTTTAGTTAAAAACTGCTCTATATAGGCCTGTTTAAATTTGATTTCTAAAACACAATATAGAAGTTAACATACTAGATGCAGCTAGCTTTTTAATATGCAAATGCTGCAAAACTCAAATGCTAATTATGAGTAGTTAATCTTCCTATGGTATGCTGAGCCTAAAACGTACCCATTGTAGAATCATTATTTACGTATTGAGAGAGGAAGTCCTCTTCAGCAGCTTTCCGGTGCTTTCTAACGTTCATAGCTTCTTTCTTCAAAAGATTGTTATTTTTGGGAAGAATTGACTTCATTCCAGGTTGCTCCAAAATTGGGTTCTCTAACAGCTGGTAGTTCAGAGGGACATATTGCTCCACTGGATGTAGATAACCTTTACTAAATGACTCCAGCAACCATTTTGCTGTTACTACATGAGGCCTATAAAATAAAGTGTTATACAAACAAGTTACAGAAGGTTTCAGAACTGTGATTCTTCTTTCCCACTACACAAATACTAGTATATACACACACACCTGAAGTTTGTAACTCCAACACTAAGCAAGCTTTGGGCACTTCACAAACCTCAAGATTTTTTTTTCATTCTTTCAGTCTGAGAACAGAGAATTTCATACTTATTTTCTATAATGTAAATTTTATCTGCCACTGCTGGATTGCCAAATCCTTCCTCCTCAATATATTAACAAATACATGTTAACACCTCTTTTCACCAATAAGAATACTTGTTTTTCTGTTCACTGAGGTGACTCATGCCTACCCAAAAACTACAGTATTCAAGAGCACATGAAGATGTACTCATGAATACTAGCTGTAAGTCTTCTCATTTAAGTCAAGAACTATTTAGGATTTTCAAATCAATACATGTTTTCCTGTTTACAAGGTGGTGGGAGAAAGAAAACAAGGTGAAGTAGACCTTAAGCAATATAGTTATAACCTGTGAGCTGTCTTGTCCAAAAAGTGTTTCAGCTCATCGTTGTTTTCCCCCAAAATGACATGGGTAACATCTTCGTTCAGTTGATTAAATCGAACACCACCACCGCAATTAATAAGCCTTCTCATCTTGTCCAACTTCCTGCCACTGAAGCCACACAGATAAATCTACAAAAAGAACAGAGCAACAAAAAAGGCTTTTTAAAAAAATAAAAGTAAAAAATTAAAAATAAGGTAGGATATTTTGGTATAATTTGTTTTGACTGCTGTAGAACACAGAAAATAGTGGTGCAGCTTCTGAGAAGCAGCAAAAAAGTTAAGCATTTGGAATTGGATTAATTTATCTTTGCAAATTAATCTAGCAAAACTTCAATATTTACTAATGGAATGAACCCCTAGCCAAAGTCGTACAACCTGAAAACAAAAAACCACCACCCAAAACCACACACCAATTCTAGAACCCATTCACTATAGTGTGTTTAAATATATATGTCTATAAACATATAATTTTATACTTATACTACATATTTAATATAATTATACACACACACGTAGACACATACGCAAGCTACAGCATGTGGACACAAAATAAATCTGGCATTTGCTACTGACCATAGAAGCAATTTACTCAAGCAGCAATTGCCAGTGCTTCAACCTAGTTGCTTCCACAGTGTTAAGACTGAACATTTCAAAGTATACATTGTTAAACATACTCGACACCCATCTAACAAATCTTCAGGGTCTTGAAAAGAACTTATATCCAAGTTTTCCAGCTCATCAGGAAGAGGATCCAGTCTGCTGCTCATAGCAGAACTACGTGCGGTTTCATTAACACTACTTGAATTGATATTAGAAATGTGGCTGACGTCCGAAAAGGTATGATCTTTAAATAAAATTTAAAAAGATGCATTAGTTTTGGCTCATCTCTCTCCACCTCCTCACTAAACAAAATACAAAACAGTGCTAGAAGGAAATGTAAAGGCTGAAGAATAACAAACACTAGGTAAGTAGAACCTTGGTTAAACCAAGGGTTTTATTTACACACAGACTGCGTATGGTCTTACTAGCAAGAGTGCTTAGGCACCTTCTGTTTATTGCCAAATGGATGTCATCTCTGAGACAGCAGCCAACAAGACTGGTTTTCAAAGCTTTTATTCCAGTTTTGCGGCCACCTATTAGAAATACTCTTAAAAATAGACAGGCCTCTCTGTAGTAAGGAGAAATCAACATGAAGCTCAGTGATTAAGAGAGTTATATGCAGTTTCCATAATACCTAACTAGAATTCCCAGTGCTCTGTTGGTAGTGCTACCCCAGCGCTCCTGTTAACTCATTTCCTGAAGCAGTAGACAGTAACAGGTGTTTGGAAAGATACATTTAAAGCTGGCTGTGTCTTTCATGCTACCATGTTTACAAAATGCTTTTAACTTTCCTTCTGTTAATAGCATGCAGTAAGTAAAAACAAATACATGAAGAAAAAAAAAACAGAAAAAATAATGCTACTTAAAAAAAAAAAAATCTGTATTTGTTCCCCCCCCTAAGACTGCTGTGAGATTAAATTCATAACAGACACTTGTTTTAAACTACAAATGTATGAACAGTCATGCTTTTTTAGGAATTAAAGATATACACCACTGATTCTTAGACAATCAAATGCCTAATTCAAGTCTACTTTTTAAACAACTATTCACATGTTTCAAGTCTACACATGTTGGAATATTCAACATGCATAGAAGTAATCTGTTATGTTTTAAGCATAAGCAGAATCAGAACCCAAACTGTCAAACCAGCACTGCAAAAGCAAGCAGCACCCTACTAATTCAAAACAGTTCTTCGTTACTACAAATGTTTCCTACCTTACTTCAACATATTTTAAAAGGTTTTACTTACTGTCAGGCTTCCTGGCATCATTTGTAGGTGTTGATGTATTGGGCATATTACTCAGTTTTGATCCACTCTCTATTTTATATATTGTCTCATCCTGACAGAAGCCTTTTGCAATGCTGTCAGAAAACCACTGCACAGACACACAGTGCACATTCCATTTTCTGGCACATTCATACTTCTGACCTTTCAAATGTAAACAAAATAAAAATCACAAGTCACTAAAATGCTCATGTTTCAAACAGTGATCACTGAAAGATGGCTGGACATTAAGAAAATTTTAAAATTCAAATAACTGATTTCAATGTGCAAGTTGTGTTATCCTGGTCTCTTCCGATAAGTTGGTTATTTATTCTCTAAATAAGGTTAGAGGAAAAAAACTCATCGATGGCTAGCTCATGGGTAGAGTATGACAGGGCAGTAAAGCAAGGGGGGAGGGGGGAAAGCCTTTAAAGCTTTCAAGCACAGGGGAAAAAAAAGTTTTAAAAGTCCCAGGATACTTCCCCATAGGGAAAGGGAAGGAAATTGGGGGAAAAAAAGAAAACCCTTCCCATTCTTCTCCCAGTAAAACTACAATCCTTTCATCTTCCCAAGAGGAAAGAAAGGGAGTTTTCATTTTATCTTAGTAGGGAGTTCAGACGGCACAAAGAATAGATCAGTTAAAAAACATTAGTCCACAACCGAATTTCAATCAGCATATAAATTAAGTCCTATCCAGCTCTCCCCAAAAATTTAGTTTTTCTTTATTCTTCCATCCCCTCTAGGATTCTCCATTTTTCTTCCCTTAAATACCATTTGGGTCTCTTGTTTTTCCTCTTTTGTTCTCTTTCTCATGGCTTTAGAGCAAAGTAAGGGTACCCTCTGTTACTCTTCCCATCAACAGTGATTCCTTAAACAGAAGTAGTAAGAGCAACACTGAAGCAGACACAGAGACAGCTCAAACTCTTATGCTTATGCATATTTACCCTACTTCAACTCAAGAAGTAAAAATAGTATTTACTCTGTAAGTTCTACCTTTTGGCTCTTGAACTATGAGGTGAGTACATTCATTCATCTTGAGCCGCCCTGTATATTGCCCACCATGTTCAGCAGTGAGGCGCTGGACTTCTTTCCTTTCCGAACTACTTAAGCCAGTTACGCAAATTGTACAGCCAAGGAACACAGGACAAGCGTAGTCTTCCATGTTAACATCAGTGTATCTCATTATGCTAAAGGAATGAAAGAAAGAAAAAAGGAAAGAAAATATTTTTTCTTCCAAGTAAAATCAACCAGAAAAAGAAAGTAGCCTGTACCACCATAAGAATTACCAGTCCCCCAAACAAAAACAGTTTTGTTGTGGCTTTTTATACCTTTGCTGAGACTTATCCCACAGTGTCTTAACCCAAGAGGGAAGCAAAACAGGTTTTTTCAGAGAAGCAGCTACTAAGTATTTCCTGCTGCCAACTTCCCCAGCTATAAGATGGGTTACTGACACACTGAGGTCTCTGGACACACATCCACCCATCATCTGCACATACTTATGAACTTCTTCCTGGGTGGGGAAAAAAAAATTATAAAAAATTATCAAGAAAAAAGAAAGAACCTACATCACACTCACATTCACCTTAAAAAACAAAATCATGGATTTCAATTGTCCATGGTTTCTCCTAAAAAACTGTTCAAAAATACAAAATGGATATATATGGAAGCCATAAAACCCACCAAATATAATTTCCATTTTATTTGCATTTCTGATAAGCTGAACATAATACGTACCCTTAAAAAAATATGACAGTCATACAGTATTAGTAAAATTTTACAGATGGTTGACATTTTAGGTAGTATAAATTAGAAAGAGATATCGGAATAAATAAAAAGTAAATTTCTACGATAAACTATTTAAACCATAGCTGACAGGGTATTAAATCTTTACCATGTAGTTTTGAGCAACCAGAAATAGAGCGTGTTGTCTGTAGCATTATAGTCACAGACAAAATAGCAAGATTAAGTGATCCGTCTAATCAGTTAATAAAAATCCCTAACACGTTTACTCCCATATTAATACAGCTGAAATCTTACATGATTATATATGTATATGCTTATGTAATATACACATGTGCATGCACAGATATATCTCTACATATGCTCCCTCTTTCTCCATACAACTCTCTACATAAACTATAAATAATCTACAAACCACAGAAAGACTAGACATACCTAGACACAGGCACAGTTATATATAGTATGACTGCTGCCTTAGTAATGAGCCATCTGAAGCCAACTGACAACAATAATCAGCTAAACAATCCATTTTGTACAATGCATTACCCTAACATCTTTTTCAAGGCTGGTACAGGATACTGTTACATCGGCCATGGTCATATTGTACACAGGACACTCGGCTCTTGGGACACATTGCTGGGACTGCATACAGTACAGGACTACCTGTGGTCCAACAATTCTACAGCCAAGCTGCAATAAAACAACAACAACAAAAAAAACAACCAAGCAAGAACATTAGCAGAAGGTACACTGGTATAAAGAAGGCTTTCCTTGTCCCTGAATCCTAAGGAAGGCAGGGCCCTTGTTCGGTCCTCCTCCTCCAGCATCTCCAGGTAGTTGACAGTTTTGTTTTTACTTTCAGCTGCAGATTTTCAGTACAATCCTTGTAGGTTTTCTGGCCTCAGTAAAAGCAGCAGATGCTATAGCTAACATGCCAGAGAATTCCAGCTAGCCCATCTTTGTCTGCTGGACAACTCATTGCAGGTCAAACTAAATCGTGTTACTCAGGGGGTAAAAAAGTGTGAGAGCCAGCTTAGCAACTCCAGCAGAATCAGAACTGATCACACTATTTATTTTTCCACATGCTTCAAAATAATCCTTATGCTTTGCTAGTCATCTTCTTCCCTAAATACAGGATGCAGTGACGTTTTAAAGATTTTATTGTGAATAATTCATGTTGCTATTATTCAGTGCAAAAAGAGAGAAGATAGGGTGTAAGTATGGACAAGAGAGCTTCTAGAAGAGAAAGAATATAGCTAAAAGTAAGTTGATGGGTAGCATACCTTTTTGAGATGACTGAAAACAACGCCTTTAAAAGGATCACAAATGTAAAGTGATTTATCATTTTCTTTTATATTGAGTGCTGTTTCTTCTTCAAGGATCTGGAGATGCTCTTCTGACTGAAATTCTTTTATAGACTGCAGGTAAACAGTGCATACATTTATTTAACAAATCACAAATAGCCAATCCTGTGGAAACTACACAAGTACTACTTGAAACAGCTCACAACAAAGCTACCATGCCAGAGTGTAACTGGCAGAAGAAAGGGCTAAAATACCTCATGGGTGTCCCGCTCATTCCCCCAACTCTTCACAATACTCAGACTTAAACATTCTTCATACAGACTTCAGGACCTGATCCTGCCACAGTGCCTTTAGCTCCCGCTAACCTCTCAAGGTGGAAAACAATCCACAGTATCCTTCCTAAGTTTGCTTAATGCTTAGATGAGTGACCATCATCCAGACCTTGCCAGCTACATGTCACTTCGCTAAATGTCAACAGCTTTTGAAATGATAATCATTTCTTGTTCAAGAAGTAATTTCAGCAAAATTGCTCTTGTTGAACAAACTTTATTAAACACCGAACACCTCTATTACAGAAATAGCTTTATTCCCAGATGTATACATAAGCTACATCTAAGTCAACCACGAAAATAATTTAACTAGGTAGTTCACCGAGCTCACTGAGAAAGGTGATCAACCCCACTTACCTCAAGAGCTTTAAAAAAATACTCCGAGTTCCCAGAAGACTTTATGAATTTCACAAAAAACAGCTCCTTACTACCTTTCATCCTTTAACTGAGAAGCAAAACCCAGTAAGCGTCCGACACTTGCGGCGTAGCCCTGAACCGCGCAGTGACGGGGCACACCGCCCACCGCCAGGGGCTGTGAACCCCCCTCCGCCCTGCCCCTGCCCCCACCGGCCCGCCCCACGCCGCCCAGCCTCGGCGCCGGCTCCGGCCGGAGAGAGGCGGGCAAGGCCGGGCCAACCGGGAGGCCCCTTCCCCACAGGGCCCCCTCCTCACGCCGGGACGCCGCTGCCGCCCGACGCGCCCACCTCAGGGCTCCCGCGCACCCGGGCGAGTGCCCGGCGCCGCCGGTTTAACCGCGCACCCCACCGCGGGCCCGTACCCGGGCCCGGTCCTGAGCTCGGTCCCTCACCCACCGCCTCCGCAGCGGGCGGGAAAGCGGCGGACCCGCACTGCGCAGGCGCGGGGCGGGGCGGGGCGTGGGAGAGGCAGGAAGGCGCACGCGCCGCCGACGCTGTGGGCGGGGAAGGGGTGCCGTGCCAGCCCGTACCCGCGCGTGCGCCCTCGCCGTCTGCCCGGTGGAGGCGGTGCTGCTGGGCGGGGGAAGGAGTTCGCTGAGGGCGCGCGCGGGGCCTATCGCTCCGCCCCCCCACCGCCCCGCCCCGCCCCTCGCTCGCTGTGCTCGCGCCACCGCCCGTGCCCTCGGCGGGTGGCGGCCTGTGGCGAGTAACGGGCGAAGGTGGCCGGCCTCCTCCTCCCGCCGCCGGTGTATCCCTGCGGCGTATCGCACCTGCGCCGTCGCCTCAGCTTTGCGCCCTTGGGGCGGCCCGGTGCGCAGTTGAAGACAGCAGGGTGCCCGGGCGGGCCTTAGCGAGCGGTAAGCTGGAGGAGATTGCTCTCCGGTCTGGGAATTGTTGCTGCCGTAGCAGGTGGCAGCAAAGGCTGCTTCCCTAGTCACGGCATCCCCCGCATCCGGCACCTGCTCTCCAGACCCCTCCGAGTCCATCAGGGGGCTCGCTTGGAATAGGTTTGGGGTGTTGGTGCTGCTGAGTCCTGCTGGGGGGGCAATGGGGGAGTATCGCAGCTGGGAGAGTCTGGGAGGGGTTGGAAGTGTGAGCATCCCATTCCCATCCAAGTTCCAATCCTTGATGTCTTTCCAAAGGAAATAACGGTAGGGAATGCGTTTTTATGCCTGGAACGTCCGAGCTACGGACAAGAAGGTCAAATGCTCTCCTTCCAGAGCAGGTGGCTGGAACCCGGACAACGTGAGTGCGTGCAGAGCTTGTGCAGGAGCTAAAATAAGCCTGACTTCTCCCGTATCACACTTGCATCTGCCATCATTAAAAGTGGTGCCATCATATGGGCCCACTCATCCAGTGCACCTCCATTCTTCGCGGCCGTGAGTGTTTCCTAAGGCTTGCTGCTGTTTGTATAATATTGATGCTGCCCATCGTGGGGGTAGTCGTTTTGATAGAAGAGCCTCTTCGGAAAAGAAATGTTTCGAAAGAGGAAAGCACCCAAACCATTGTCGGGGTAGTGAACGCTCGGTAGCATGAAACCTTAACAGGGTGGCCACATGATGGCACCGCAGCCTTAAGAACTGAAGGGAAGTGTGTGCACACGTCTACTGTCATTGTTAGGGGTCCAGCTCTTCGTCGCTAGGGCAGATCCTAAACACACTAAAAATTCTTTTGTATGCTTACTTATTTTAGAAGCACTTAATCTTCTAGGATCAGAGTGAGTTGTGTGAGATAGTGCTTTTCCCATCTGTAAAAATAAACAAACCCAAATGTAATGACAACCAAAATAGCAAATTTATTATTAGGTGATTAGTGACAGCAGTTAAGATCACTGGAGTTATTTTGGTGGTCCCGTGTTATTTGATGATGCTGATTCTTAGTCGACTTGTAAAATCCTGAATTTGTCCTGCCTGCTCTTTCAGCATTATAGCAACCTGTTATGAAGAGGAATTTCTCTTCCTTTTTCATTCTTCTGGGCTATTCTAAAAAAAAAAGGGGGGACGCAGGGAGAGGGTCAAAAAGTCTAACACACAAAAGTTAACCAACTTTAATGGATTGTATAATACAAAATATTGTTACAATCTATTGGCAGAGTCCTTAGTTGAATGCACCAGCAGTGCTACCAAATACCATGTGTTCCATTGTCTCCTTGAACATGGATCACAGTTCACTCCAATAGCTGAAATCTGGCTTGTTCTCATTCGCTCAAGTGTGGTCCCTTCTTGGTGAAGTGATAGAAACTCTTGATAAGCTGCTGATCCACAGGGCCACCAGTCTCTTAAGTTCCACCTCTTCCCTTCAAAAGCTGCTTGTTGCTTGGAGATATCCATGCTGTAGAAGAGAACACTGCAAAGGAGCGGGGCTGGTTTTTGACATGCTTCTCAGAAAGCTTGTCAGTATGCTTGTGCATGTTTGGTTGTTGTGCTTTGCTCCTGCAGGGCTGGTCAACATAACCTGCCTGGCGTCAAAGCCCTCCAGAGAAAGTAACTTCTTAAAGGCAAGGTGTCTTAGGGGCCAAATGAAAGCTCTTGTCAAGAGCAGAATGAAATACAAAAATATTTTTATAAAAGTATTGGAGAAGGAAAAAAAAAAGCCAACCTATCTAGAAGTTACTGCATGTAGCTTCCTAGCTCTTTAAAAAATAAATGCATATATTTGACATTTTTTGCTGAAATTACCCAATTTTTGCTTATACTGATATAGTTAACTGTTTTAAAAGCATATACAAAGTCCAGAAAGTAACTGATGCAGAGGGTCTTAAAAAAGAGTATGTAGCTGAAAATCTTGTAAATTAGAAGGTGTTGTATACTTCTGTTATACTTCCCATGTGGATGTAGTCCAAAAGTGGTGCTTAATATGGCAAAACTGAATAACTTAAGGGGTTTGATAAGCAAAGATTTCCCTATTTCACTTCCTGCTTTCACAAGCACTTGGCAATGTAAAATCTCTTTGGGGCTGTTTGAAACATTTGCTTCTTTGAAAATATTATTTAAAAGGTTATCTACAGGAGTTGGAAGACAGAAATTGCCCTGCTGGATAAGAACAGCAATCAAAAGATTCACTTTTAATTTCTTGTGTCCCGAGTTGTCCAAACCCATGTATCTTAGGGGAAATATAAGAAATGCTAGAAAGGACAACTTGGCCTAAATCAGTTAATAGCGTGATTATGGTATGATCTTAAGCACTCAAGTATCCCCATATTTATTTCATCTTTTCTATGTGTTTCAAGTGCTTTTCAGGATCTGAGTTTTAAGGGGAAGCCCAGTCATATTTGAACATCAGTCTAATTATGGAAGCTTTTGCTTTCTGTAAAACTCCTAAATGGCAGAAAAAAACATTGTCATAGCCCCCAAATGATACCTGCTTCTAAAAGAAAAAAAAAAGAGATGCTCTATGCCCTTGACTCTACAGAACAGTGAATATTTTTACTTATTTATATGTTTTGATAACTTAAATGTCTATAGCATATGCTTATCTCTAAAAACATCTGGGTCAACCCTGTTCAGAAATCATTTTCACACCTCTAATGCTGTTGTGGTTTTGCAGCCATTACGACTGCATTCATTTCATATTTTAAAGTTTTTCTCTTAAGTATGCTAGAAAAATAGCAAGCAAAATCACTGCACTAAAAAGCTAAAACCCTGTTGACTTGTTGTCCACCTTTGATCTAAGCTGGGTAAAGCTCCATGTGCAATACTTTATTTTTAAAATACTGTAAACACATTGATTTTCTGATCAACAATAGTCATTATATTAGCTTTTTAGTACAAATAGCATATAAAACAGCAGTTGATTAAAAGAGAGCCTTCTGAAATATCAAACTCTCAAGTCACTTACGTACCAACACCTAGTAGTTGAAACTATTATGAGAAAGATCCAAGAGGTTAGTACTCAGCCATACACAAAGGAAAATATAACTTGAAATTTCAGAGTCTCTTCTAAATGTATAAGGTTTTCCCATGCCACTTGTAAAGATTCTGTGTCACAGACCTCAGTAATTTAGCATTTTTTACAAAGATACACAACCAGGCTAGTAAAAGATGTGACTGAGACCGAGTTTAAATGAGTGAGATATCTTGTGTAAGGTACAGTCAAGAGATGTTTCCAAAGAACCAGTGTCAATTTCTAACCTCTAGTTCACTTCAAAAAACCTGTTTATGAGCCTACTAGCTTATGCCCTCAGCCTTTGTGTGGTTTTGGGCCCTATAGTACAAAACTATACTTTTACATTCACAAAAAAAGAGAACGTCTTTTTTTTCCCCTACAGAATGCCACGTTAGCATATCAGGGTAGCTAATTTGATACATCCTTTTCATTTATGTACAAATACCCAAATGTATGAGCAAATACAGGCCTTGGTAAATATGTATTCTATGATCTTTTGCAGCTGCCTTAGAGCCAATATCCACAACAGATTCTGCAGGCTTTCATCACAGACTTGATTTCACAAAAGTCAATTCCACTTTTTCACTAGACACAACTTACAGTGCAGCAGAAACTTCTTGTTCTCCAGTCGATTGTGTGTAGGTGGAGCTAGCCCTTTCAGCTGTGTCAACATAGAAAACGGGACAGTATTTAGAGAAGTGGAATGCAATCTGCTTTCGGAAAAAGCTACGAAGGTACTTCCTAAATTTTTCTCCAGCGAAGGCATAGATCACAGGATTGATACAACAGTGGATCATTGATATTGTTTCTGTCACTTGGATTGCTTTCTCCAGTTGACTGCTGCCTTCACAAGTAGCGATGGAAAATGTACCTTGAAAATCACGCAAAAGAATGCAAATGTTGTATGGTGCCCAGAAAAAAAAATAGACAATCATAATGATAAAAATAAGTCTGACTGCTTTATGTTTCTTCTCATTCCTACATTGCAGTAATGTCTTTATAATTTGTGTGTAGCTGCACATCATAATTAACATTGGAATAAGAAGTCCCAGGATGTTCATTTTTAAGGTCAGGAATTGCTTCCATACATTTCTCTGCTCTGATGGATAATGAGTACTGCAAGTATAACGTGAATTTTCCTTTTGAGTTTTGTGAAATATTATCCCAGGAACAGAAGCAAAAATAGCAACAGCCCAAGTGACAGCGCTGGTGAGGATGCCGTAGGTAACTGTCCTAGCTTTTAAAGCAAACACTGCATGCACTATGGCCAGGTACCTGTCCAGAGTCAACAGGATTATGAAAAAGATGCCACTGTAGAAGCCAAGGAGGTAGACACCCGAGAGAATTCTACACAGCGCCTCCCCAAAAATCCAGTCATGAACAGCATAATAAGCCCAAAAAGGGAGAGAAAATATAAACAGCAAATCAGATATTGCCAAATTGAGCAGGTAGATGTCAGTCATACTCTTCAATCTCTTGTATTTTACCAGGATGAGGACAACGAGCATGTTGCCTGTGAGGCCAAATATCACCACCAAAGAATAAAGCGGTGGCAAAAGTTTTGCTGCAAAGTGCTTTTCCTCAGTTCCCATGCATGGAGCTGAATCACTGTAGTCAAATTCTGTTGTCAGTGGCAAGTCGCCTAAGTCTGTGGTATGGTTTTCCATGGTGTGTTGGTCTGGAAAGGAAGAAAAGGATGTTAAACTAGGGGAAACCCCAAGCTTGGCGGTGAGGGGAATGAAACACCCTGATGTCCTCCTCATCTGGAATGCTTTTTGCTGTTAAGCACGTAAGCATTACTACGTCAAGGTGTGGAAGAGAATGAAATTGCAGAGCTCCCAGGAAACCCATCTGTAATACCTATGAAGTCACACTGCTGCATGTTGGAAGTGTGCTGCTGCGTGTCATTTCCTAGGTGTGCGCTGTCTGGTGCATTTTTCCTCCTCAGTAGAGCCTGTCAGCTGCCTGACCCAGCCAGAAGCAGAGGAATGATGAATTTAATCCGTGGGTAGCTGGGGGCTGTTGTGCTCAGCAGTGGCTTTCCAAAGGGGCGGAGTGAGCCAGCATGGCAGCAACAGGAAAGCACAGCAGCTGGCATGCAGAGCATAGCCGTGCTCCTCCTTGGGACCTGGCCACCTTCTCGTCGTGCCAGCCCGACTTCCAGCCCTCACCCAAGGAGGACCAGGCACTGGCAAGGTGTAAACTGGTGCCTGCAAAGGCCCTGTGACATGGGTGAAACAGAACGGACTGCCGCTTGTTCAGGTTGTGACTCCCTGGGAGCCTTAATGCCTGTGGGAATCAGGTCACTGGAGGTGTAGAAATGACCTTTGCGCAGTACTAAACATACCCACCTGGTGGACCTGCTGTCCTGGGTGTTGCAGAGCAGCAAGTTGGCAGCGTTGGTCCGGGTTAAAATGGCAAACGCTGTGTCCTTTACAGGGTCTGGGTCAGGCGTAGGTCATGGAAGTGTGCTGGTCTTAGGTCGGTCTGGAATGAAGACGGCGTGCAGTCCTGTGGAAAGAACAGGTAGGCAAACACCTTGGCAAACAGCATCAAATATGACGGTTGCTATCAGCATAGCCTATAACAGCTGTATCTGTTGTGGCACCTTCCTGTCAATTGGAAGACCTCCCCAGTGCTCGGGGATGAAGGAAGTTTTGATTCCTTGTTCTAGTAGCTGTTTAGCAGCTGTGATTCAGGAGCTCCAAAGTTGAGATGGGCTAAAGTGTCTTGGAGGGGGTGCAGAGGCAAAAGGCAGATACAGCCATCCCTCTGTGTGTGCACTAACAGTTCTTCATGTGTAGTGGTTGTTTGATATCGTCCTTCATCCTTTGCTA
Source organism: Haliaeetus leucocephalus (assembly GCF_000737465.1). Classification (NCBI taxonomy): domain Eukaryota; kingdom Metazoa; phylum Chordata; class Aves; order Accipitriformes; family Accipitridae; genus Haliaeetus; species Haliaeetus leucocephalus. The sequence goes on from NW_010972589.1 coordinate 1,209,796, forward strand.
GTCAGTGTTTCCAGTGAGGTGACGCAGTACCTGAGGGAGTGCAGGGGTTGCCCAAACTCCCTGTCCCTCCAGTTTTGGTTTGGGGACTGTTGGAGGGAGTGGGCTTCCCTTGCAAGAAGGAGTTGTGGCCTGGGAGGTAAGTGTGCAGCAGAGCTGTGAAAGCCCTCAGGCAAGTTCTGTTGTAGTGGGAGCAGGTAAAGGCTTGCGACTTTGATGTCAGCCCTTCCTGTCGCCTCCCCCTGTTCCAAGTCCCTGGTAGGACTGCAAGCCAGATGCAGAAGCATAGCTTTGTGTAATTTGGTCTCTGGAAAGTTGAGGAGAACTGTCTTCTCACAGACCCCCAGAGAAAATGGAAGAACTCCTGCGTCCCCCATGACAAGCTGGGAAGAGGATTTTGTGAAGACGGGTGTCAGAGGGACCAAATGTGCTTCCTGGTCACTCAGTGGGGAAGTGAAATCGATGCGCTTGGTAGGCACTCAAACAGAGCTATTTGCTGTCTGGTGAAAGGGCTGCTCTTTCTTCCTGTGTCATTAGGACTGGTTTTGTCAGGCACTTCATGGCAGATCGGTGGCTGTTCATAGCAGGTTGATGGTTTTGAAATCTGCATTTTCCTGGCCATTTGATGCCTGTTCTCTTGACAAAGGCAACAGACTGCTTCTGACACAGAAGGCTTCAGGTAGTGCGTCTGCCCCAACTTGCTCTGGGCTCCCTGACCACTCATGTAGTGCTAGCAATGTTTGCTCCCTTCCTGCTTACAGCCCCGCCATGCACTTTTTTCAATGGCAAGGTCTATGCTGTGTGATTGCAGACGTCTGTTGCAGAGACCACATTCTCAAAACCACCACTTCATTCTCTCTGCACTTGAGTTCTGCTAGACTAAATGTAACTGAAGAAGCTCAGCCTGTGGCTGGGGGGACACAGGGTCACGCTGCCCGTCTGCTTCTTAGTAGAAACTCAATTTTATGACATGGTGGGTCATTCTGAGCTGTAGTATGTGAAATCCCTGATGTGTCTTAAGCTTGTGTCTCTCTGGACAAAACTGTTCAGGTGAAAAGACTATTTTCTGCCCTAAGCACAGATTGCTCAAAATGCTAATGTCCTTATCTTAACTTGTGTCAAATTGGTTAACTTCGGTAAACCTAAGCTGAGGTCTTGGGGAAGGGACTGTTTGCTAGGTTTTTAACTGCTTTCCTGTGACCTTAAAAATAAGGATCTGAGTCTCTCCTGAGCTGCCAGCTCCTGATGGAGTTTCTTATGCTGCCCAGTGAAATACAAATCTGCCCAAAAAGGAGGAAGCTTTATTGGAGCAAAATCTGCACCTTGTAAACAACAAGAGGTGCTGCTTTTGCAAACCTTTTTCCCTCCCCCTCCCCAGGTTTTTCCTGAGTCTAGTTGTCAACTCTGTTCCTAACAATATCAAGAATGAGAACATCCATGTTCAGACATTACTTTGGCATGTTGCGTATGGCATGAAGTTTTCTTCTGGAGAACGAGGAATAAGAGAAAATTGGCAAGTTTTAACAGTTTGGGTCTCAGCTTTGCCTAGATACAATTTCTTGGGGAGAAGATAAGTGCTGTCAAACTCCTCAAAGACCAGCTTTCAGGAAGCTCTGGCAATCTCTGTGAAACAGGTTTTTTCCACAGCTGTACTAACTACGTAGTTATTACAATACTGAGATAAAGGTTTTGTTGGTAAAGGAAGTGGCTGTGGGTCAGGTGTATTGACAGTAAATAAGTTGGGTTTAAAGTATCTAAGGGTTTATATTTCTTAAGTACTTTCAGCAACTCTTTTAGAAAAAAAAGCACCTTTATAAAACACTTTGGGTTTTTTACCATTTTTGGTTTTACACCTTTATAAAACACATATGTCCAAAACATTAACTTCTTTATTTCAGAACATGACAAGACTTGGGCACTGCGCAATATTTAATATTCCCTTCAGCTAGATCTGCTAGATCTATGTTGCATGCCCTGACAGTACAAGTCCCTGATACTGCATATAGCTAAATATCCCCATTTCGCATGTGTCAGCCATGCTGTATACTGGGATTATGGGATGAGGGACTGGCTGCAACACAGTGCCAGACCCAGCACATCCTGTCTTGATCATTTTGCACCTGTGTGATGCTCATGCATAAACATGGGTATGAAAAACACTTGGGTCGTAAACCCAGAGTGGGATTTTATGAGTATGTGATTGATAGAATTAATGAAAATATTATTGCAAAATGCTGCCTCAATATTATTGTGGTAATTCTTTTCATCACAGCCCCTTCTTCCTATTAACTGCTATTTCAGTGCCTTTGCTCCTTTTCCTCTGCTGCCTTGGAATGACAACTACCTCTTCCCTGCATCTTATTTTCTTCCTTTCAACCCTTTTTGCATGCTTAAATTGTGGTCTCCCTTCTGAGTGGTTCTTTCCGCTAACTGAGCCCCATTTCTCTAGGCTAGCCTTTGCTTCAGAAGCCTCTCTCTGCAAAAGTATTTACTAACCTGAATTGTGTATAGTATCCAGCACATGCTGACAATGGAAACTACAGATACTAATTTGGAAACCAGAAGAAGGAATTGTAAGTGTTTTTCTGCTTTATCCTATAATCTCACTGTTCTAGGAAACAGTGTTGGCCACTGGCTAGAATGCTTCACTGGGTTAATCGACCTGGGTGGTTTACCTAATTAGGGATATCTGACTGGGCTTATGTTTCCTGATCTTTAGGAAAAAAAACCCAAAGATAATCCTGGAAGATCTCTGAAGAAAGGGTATTTCAAAAAGAGGTCTATATTATTTTGAATACAGTTCAGATAAATGCAGTTATTTCTAGAAATCTGCAATCTGCTATACAAATTCTGTTGCTCTGGTTGAGACTAGCAGTCATGCAGTTTTCAAGAGAAAAGCTCTCCATAGAAAAGCTGAGCAAACTCATGTCACTGTTTCATGCTGAGTTTCAGGTCATAGCTCTCTATTTTTAAAGAGGCAAAGATTTTATTAAAGTCAGTTTCAGTTCATTTGCACCGTGCTGTAAAATGGTAATAATTAAAAAGGTGTAGTAAATGGAGGCAAAGTGCTAAACTATGCTGTGTGTAAACAGGTTCCATGAGACAGAGTGTTTAAAATACAGTATCAGATTTTCTGTGAGAATAAGTACTCTTCACTCAAATAAGCTGTTTTGTCTTTGCAGTAACAGTTTTAAAATCCAGATTTCCATCATTATATATCATCTTTAGAGAAAAAATCAGAGGCATACTCCATTATATTTCTTACTCCAATCAATCTCTAGAGATTTATTCCTTTGCTTACCTGGATCCTCTGCTCAAGTCTTCTAGTGGTTCTGTCCTTTAAAAATAGTGTATTCTATTTAAGATGTCCTATTCATTTCCCCAGGGTGATTTTTAAAGATGAGTACACTGGCAAGATTCCACAAGTATTTTTCACCTCAGGCATTAGACTACCTAAGCAACTACTAAATGTTTAAAAAAAAAAAAAAAAGGAGCAAAAAAAAAAAAAGGCAGCAAAGATGACTTGACTTACCATGTATCTTACAGTGCAAGTGGTGGCTTGGATTATTACATCAAGAGTAACACTAAACCGATTTGTCAGTCACAAGAAGAAGGTCTAAACCACCTCTTCCTGCATGAAGAAGGATGTATCAGTTTGAAAACTTGTAGCAAACAAATCTGTTTTCATTTAAAAAAAATCAAGGAGCAGTTCTCTTTTTTCTAAAAATGGGTTATCAGATGTTACTTTTCTAACTCTGCGAGATGTGCAGAGATGTTGAAATTGTAGAGGATCCTCCTAAGGTCTGAACTCAAGGTTTCACAACCCACAGCTGTAGTTGTAGAAGAACATTTTTAGGTAGTTGTTTTCTCTTTTTCATTTAGCTAACCTCTTTGAATCAAGAACAGTTTACATGAGGTTCATCCCTTTACATTTTTCAATCATTAAATTTCTTTTATGGTTTTTGTCCCTCAACAAGAAGTGGAGCTTCTAAATAAAGCTTACACTTTTATTCAGAATTACCTGCACTTTCTGTTGGCTTGCTCTGAGTTGTGGTCCTTATATTTTAGGAGATTTGATTGATTCTATTTTTCTCTAACCTGGTCTTTGTGTTTTTTATTTTAATCCTTCTCATAAGACAATGACTTAGTCTATATAGTGAGTCTGACCTTCTTTTAAAACAACAACTTACTTTTTGGAAGTAAGCTTCAGAAGAGCGTGATAGAATCTGATTTCTTATCAACTTATTTCCTTGTGGCTGATTCCTGTGACTTTTGGAGTTCAACTGAAGCTGCACTGTGAGCAGCTTTTTAGATCCTTCTTAGACATCAAAGAAACCACACAGGAGGTAGGAAAGGTACAGAGGAAGCAAGAAAGAGATGGTGCCTTATCAGATCCCTAAGAACCTCTGAGAGAGAAGCCCTGAGAAGATACCTAATAAAGTTCAACCCCCTGCCTCCCCTTGACATCTCTTTGGAGGGTTCTGGAGTATCTCATCCTATTGACCTAGTGAAGGCACTAAAGGGATGTCGTTACTGCACTCAGTCCTTGGTATCCTTAAAAGATTTTTAAAGGCCAAAAGCCCAATGGAGATATCTTGCTTTGAATGCTGTCATTCCTTAATGGAAGTGAAGAGGATCACAACTTCTGACTTACATCTCAGATCTGGGGGGAGACAGTAAAAAGCGAAAAGCTCAGCCTGTTTTCCTTGTCAGTGCTTCTTAACATGAGGGATTAATCAAGGTCTTTATCCCGTAGAATCAATAGATTTTTCTCTTCCTTTCCTAATCAGCTGTTCCAAAGAGTTCTCAAAGGGCTGGGATCTCAGCGTCAAAATTAATGGCCACTGTAGGATATTCTAAGGGTATGTTCACACTACCTTACTTGGACTATATTAGACCCCCTATATAGTCAGTGGAAAGACATGCTTTAAAAATGTTTCCACTACATCTAAATCAAGCTCCTAATTGCTGCCAAACTTTGCTGACAAAAACCTGCACTTTTATAATGAATTCTTATAATTCTCAAAGAAGGTATTGTATCAAATTAATTTTTTAATGTACAAGTCCTAAACAGTCTACATATTGAAATTAACAGACATTTTAAAGATTTCTGTCTGAAGCCTGCTTCATCGTTCACTGTTTGTTACATGTTACTGAGCCTACTGGAGACTCTAAAACCTTTCACAATCTCACACTGTATGAACGGGGGAGGCAGTCTCAAACCTTTGTTGGGCTTGCCCATTTTTCATCAAGCTTTTGATTCTGAAATATGCTCTCACAAAACTGGTCTCAAACATTTGAACTAACACCACCAACAACTTAAAGCTAAGACCTGTGGTAGGCTGGTCTTCAGAAATAGTCCCTTGTTCCCACAGATTCATTGGCTTTACTAATCTGTTTCATTTTGTTGCTTATAGCTTTTCATTCTCATAGCTCAGTCTGATCAGCAAGCGTAGCTGGGTTATTTCATTTACTATCAGCACCATAAGATTGCAGAGAGTGTTGCATGCCAACAGAGGGCCTCTGCCACTCATGGTTATAGCTCCTGATGAAGGGGAATGGTTTTGGTCTGCTTGTCAGCCGGGTCTCACACCTGGGTGGCATATTCCCCACAGCGAGTGTGAATACCTATGACACTTGGCAGCTCAAATACAGGGACACACTCTGGCGGCAAGCACCTGGACTGTGACTTTATTACCAGCACCTACACGATATGTTCAATTAGCTCTACTCCAGTGACTGATTATGATTTATCTTCGTAGTAATCAGGCCATCACACTGAAGTATCCAGTATCTAAGTGATATGGCACTCCCACAAGGAGATGTCATCATTTGTGTGAAGCCTACACCAGTACTGAAATGTCTACTAGAACACATACCAGATACTGATGTACCAGTGTGACATACAAATGTCAGCAGAATTATGGGTACAGAAATTTGAAAATGCAACTAACAGTTTCCATTCAATTTATTAGAAATTTGCACCACCTGAAGAAGAAAGACTGGGAAAAAAAAGGTCTAGGACAGAATGCAGATACCTATCTCACAGTATGATAGTGCACAACACTCTTATCAAAGTCTGTAACTACAGCAAAGCAGATCATCCTTGTCATCTGGAGAAGAGGTCTAATGAAGACATGTGAGCACAGACTGGATGCATTTCTTTTTCCATTGGTTTCCCCAATTATATCTCATTTTGTTACTTGTTATATTGACAAAATCCATGTCCAAATTAGGTTAGTATTAGCATATACTTTATTTCATCAGTAATACTTAAATGTCTTTGTTTTGAAGAGGCTGAATAAAGACATCCGTCTAAAACTACTTTGTTGCTTAGGATTTTTTTTCTTATCGCCTTTTCTTTCAGGCTCTGAGTTCTTGTGACTAATCTATCTGGTTTAACACTACTTCTGCACTGGCAGTAAGATGGGGGGGGTTCCCCCTATTCTTCTGTTTTCTGTTTGTTTCTGTCTTGTAAATATTGCACGTACATAATTATCCATTGCAGCTCATATTAATTCCATTGTCATGGTATTATTTTTGTTTTGGCTTTCCCCAAGCTACTCTTACTGAACTAACAGTGTTTCCTCATGCAGCAAGGAGGAAGAGAGTGTTGCTTCCTTCTACTATTTTTATCCAGGTTTCTGATGTATGCTGCCCTGTTTTATATATAAGGGGTTATCATAGTACAACCAATTTTATTTTGGGGCCATAGCTATGCATTTCACAGATTTTCTCAGAATCTCATTTTTACATAGACCTTTATTTCTCACACTCTCTTTTCAGGTACATTTATAGTACATAAATTCTAGGTCTAGAAGTGCTGTTCGGGGCTATCTCAACTGTGAATCGGAAATGCTCATCAGTGTAAATCCTGGACCTTTGATCAGGCAGGCTGGGAAAATCACACACCACATGTCTTCCCAGTGGACACTAGGTCATAGAAATGATGGATAGACAGAGTCTGTGCAATGATAAGGTATGTGCCAAGACCCAGGAACCAGAAAGTACTTTTGGGTGCCAAAGATCAGATGTAGTCTACAACTGTCCATACGTCACGATAGCGTCCCTGCAAGTTATGTGCAAATGGCTCCTTCACTTCCATCTACTTGGTTTCCATTCCATTCAAAAAGTCTGGTATCGGGGTAGGTTGTGTTGTTAGTGTCGTATGGTTAGCATCCTACTGTCACAACCTTGTAGACAGTTCTGCAAAGCTGATCGTCACTTGAAGGTTTGTGCAGTTTTGCACATTGGCCTATGTATCTGATAATGCTGCCCTCCTCCAGTTCAGTGTTGTGGCCCCACCTTCCCAGGATCAGTCATTTCAGACTTCAAACACTCAAACCAAGATTGCGCTCACTGTCACAGGAATTACAAAACTGCTTGGCAGTTATGCAAACTTATATAGCATTTCTTTTCCCTACCATTCCATTTTCTGAATGAAGTACAGCTCCTAATAGGCAAGTGTCACCAGAATATGGGTACAAAGCAATGCCTTCACCCCTTATTTCTAGACAAACATCCTTCTTTGTTTTCACCTGATTGCTATTGATATTCTAAGTGTGCCAGAATTTACTAGTTTGGTTTTGTTTCCTCTGCTAGCTTAATTTTTTTTATTACTATACTAAGGTGTAATGCTTCTAAGGCCACAGTAATCGCAGTAGCCGCTAGGAGAAGGCCAGTAAGCATCAGCGATTGAAAACAGCAGCGAAATTAAACTTCAGGATGAGCAGTATCTTCCTGTTGTGCCATTTAACCTGGTCAGCATTATGTCATTCTCCTGGCACTTCATTTCTTTGTTTTTTGTTAACTGGAACAAGATATCCTGTAAATTTGCCCATATGTTCTTTGTATTTATCCCTTTTGTAATTTTCACTGGAAGGAGTGATACTTATTTTGGAACTTCGTAACTGAAAGTCTCTCTTACTCACCAAAATCTTTTAATATTCTGCTTAAAGTATTTATCTCTGATCTTCCCATTACTCTGCCTATTATTTATTAGCCTCTGTTAAAGCTAATAAAGTCAGTCATTTTTTACTACTACTTTTTCCTATTTATCCATTTTCATCTACTCTTCCTTTATACTCCATTTACCTTTATCTTATCTAAAGTATGTATACATAAGGCCACAGTTGGGTTAACAAACAAGAAAGTCTTAGGACAGGAACATCCCTATGCACTGGTTACCAGAAGTTTCACTATTTCTGTTTGTCTATTATATACTTACCACTGACAAACGAATGGCAGTGGTTATAAATCTGGTGGTTGGTTGTGAGTACTGCTCAGCACTCACCAATACCATATATGCAGTTTAGCTACATTTCCTTTGCCCTTAGGAAGTCTGCCTGACAGTCAGCAGAGTTATCTTTTGCCGTGTGGGGCATTCCTCCCCACATGCTTCTGAACACGTGGCGGTAACAGGAAGGTCGGACTCTGTCCTGTTCTGTGTACAAACTAAACTGGTTGGTTGGTTTCAGGGCTGTACATAGATATTTGTCCAGGGCACATGGGCATTCTTTTCATAAGCATGCTGAAAGCCTAGTCAACACATTGTCTCTTCAGAAGTTCAGTGCCAAAAATTTTGAACTTGTAACAATTTTCACTTAGCTGTTCAACATTTGTTGTAAAGCAAAAATTTACTGGTAACGTTCACAGAGGTCCTGTCTTTAATCCTTTTGGTGTTCTGGTGCTACTTGTACACTCTCTCAAATGCCTGCTTTCGTTTCCTCAATATCTCACCAGAGCAGCTCAGATGCCTCCCAAGCACTGCACTGGTTCTTCTTTGTGTTTCTTTTCTGCTGTAATTACAATCCTGGTGTGCCTTGCCATTTTCTAAACATACCTCTAGTTCATTGCACAGTTTCTGTATACCTGCCTGCTTCTCTAGCTCTTATGTACATACTGTATCTTCATCTCAGTGCTTTTCCCTGCAGACCTTGAGTTATGGAATGTTTTTCTCCTGTATGTAAAATTTCCCCTGCTTCTCTGCCAAGGTGACTTGCATTCTTTTTCATAGGGACTGGGGATCTTGTTAAACCTTTCCCATGGGTAGCTCCATCCCACTGTGACCAGACTGCCTGAAGTCCTGCTAGCCTAATTTGGAGCTACACCATGCTGCAGTCACATCTAAGATTCAAAATCTGCCACAAAACTAGAGCCTTGCTTGTCTCGGTGCAAAGCTGCCATGAAGGACCAAGGATTATCCCACCTGGGCACATAACATAACAATAAGCTAATCTTTAGGTTTAGTTTGTTTGTGTTCCTGCCAGCACAAAGTAGAAAATGAAAATCAGAAAACAAAGGCAGTGGGTATAGAATTTAGCTTATCCCATGGCGGATAGATGAAAAGAGCGTGCAGGGGAGAGGAGGTGTGGATTGTAGGCTGAAAAAATGAATTGGGACAGTGGAACAGGGAGGATGACATCGTGAAGCAGAATCATATTTCCTTATTGAACTTTGAATGCTTAAAGTTCCCTACACATAAAACTTGGGAGATCAGGCACACCACTTGGCTGGGATCACTCTGTACAGTGCAAGGAGATCTGAAATTAGCTGCAGAAAGTCTATAGAGAATCCTGGTTTTATCCAAATATTAAGAGTGCCATCTTTTATTGCCCTCCTTTATTTCTCCTCTTCCCCTACTTGTAACATACACAACCCTGTTTCTCCAAATTTCACCCATGTAAAATCTGTGGCCACAGACTTTTCCCAAAGGTATTATAATGCACTCTTCTCAAGCTTATGGGTGGATAAAAGCTGTGCCAGCTACAGTAGCTTCTGGACTGGGCAGACAGTTCTCTACTTGGTCAGTTTGGCTTCTTTTGCTGGAGTGTGGTATTGCAAGTGTTTTAAGTCCATGGTTGCATCTTTTTGCCATGTCCATTCTGAAAGCAGAGCTGATGCCCTTTTAGTTACAGAGGAGAATATGGGCTACAGGGTATACATTGTTTTTCAGACACAGATTTTATTAATTTCACTGCATTGAAAACATGAAAACAGGAAGAAACGTAATTCCAACAAAACAAGAATTTAAAATAAAACACAGTGGTAGAAATGTCGCAGTTGCAGCAGGTTTTGTATCACACTGAACTAATTTATGCTTTAATACTAAAAAGGTGCTTTCACTTCAGTGCAGTAAAAAAGTACAAAAGAAAGGGAAAATACTATTTCCAAGCAAGAAGGTTTACTGTGAGGGTAGTTTTTGGTATCTGTGGCTATTAACCTCACAAGGTAATGGCCAGATTATAATAGCTGATAGGATAAAAGCTAACAACTAATGGAAGCAGTGCCTTGATGTTACAAGGCTAGAGGGGGAAGAGTATTTGCACCACCTAGATTAAGGCATCTGATACCTAAATTAAGAGGCTGGCATTTCCAGGTTCCTTCTACAGTTGGACAGGTAATCTTCCCCAGAGGCCATTTAAATCATATGTCTGCTTCTGACTCAGGCATATCTTATTCTCTACTGACCACTGAAGGACCTTGAAGAGATTTGCTGTTAATTTAGGCATCTGAATCATGTGCCTAATGTTAAGTAGTGCAGAATCCCCTCTTGTGTCCTTACGTTGCCTGGAGGTTAGTTGAACCTGCCCCTCCAGATTTCCATGAGCAAGGCCTTACATGCATGAGCGGTGCCCTTTGAAGTAAATCAGAAAAAAAGTTCACTTGCATAAGGAGTGCTCACCTGCACTTCCTTACAGTTTGAAGCAAGAAGTTCTCCACTATGCGCCTCCCTCCTCCTCTTTGCTAACATCATGTCCCTAGAATACCACTTCCTTTTACAGGGAAACTCCTAATAATGGCATAAGTATATGGCCATAAGACACCAGTAGACTAATGGTCTCAAGTCTTTAATTAGCATGCACTTCTAATTGAGGCACCAGTTGGCTATGAACACTCTTCTCCTCGGAAGGCAGAGCAGGTATGTCTCCTCTGCAATTGGCTGCTTTTGCAGTTCCAAGGCTACTGTCTGCCTAGAAGTGTATCCCAAACATCAGACTGTGTACGTGAAGAGCATGTAGGAGCATGTCATGCAGGAGCCTAGCCTGACACACTTACTGCATCTGCCATGTAAAGTCTTCCTCTACACATATGATTTACCTGTCCAGAGCTAGCGAGGCCTCCACTCAGTACTGCGGTCACGGTCTCCAAAATCCTTCAGAGGGTCCTGATATTTTTTCATGCAGAATCTTGCATAGCAAATACCAAGGTAATTTTCATTCTGGCCTTGCAGATGTTTGCTGATGTGTTTTATTGGTTAAGTGATGTTTTCCTTGGAGGGATATGATTTGCCAGAAACAAGCTCATGTTTTTTGAGGGTGCCTCGTTATCTTGCTGTGCAGTCAGTAGACTTGCTGTGTGCAGTTACTTGCAAAATTGCACCCACAAAAATCACAATATTGCTGATTAAAAGCCCACTTTGGAAAATGTTAGCAACAGAACAGAAAATTCAGAAACTGAATTTATGACAGACAGAAAATTAAAGAACTAAAATCAAAATACTATAACTTAGTCTATAGTCAAAAGGATAATGTTTAAAAATGACTACACTATTAGCTAACAGATAAATCCTTGGGTTAAATGGCCCCAGTAAGATAAAGATCAGTCAACTCTCCCATCAGAGGAGAGATTTTATCTTGATATATCTCATATTCATTCTCAAATTCCTTTTTATGGAAACATCTTTTATTCATGTAGGGAAATGAAAGAGAGGGGGGGTGAAGAAAACTAAAAGCCTCCCCCTATCAAATGCCTGACCATGTTGCAGAAAGAATACAGTCACTTCCAAAAGGTGCTCCATTAATGTTGAATACTAAACAAGTACATCAATCCTCAAAGCGTCCTCCCAGTGTTTATCTTACAACGTTCACATAACAGTAAAAGGGTCTTGTGAGATGACATATTACTCCTTGGTCTCTTCAATATTGTATTCCCCCCCCACGTAAATCTCACGAGCATTTCTTCATTCGATAGAATTTGGGTAAAGAAACAGAACCATACTATTCTGGGCCCCATTCAAATCTTGATGTGATCCAGCTATGATGTTAATGTTTCCTAGAAAACTGACTGGTTCTGTTAAAGAATGGAAAATGCTGTAACCCCAGGGAACAGTTAACCACAAGAACTGAAGGTCATACAGCTTTTGGTAGTGGTTGACATAAAGATCTTAAATAACATCAGGCAGTCCTTAAGGGAAAGCGAGTGATGCAATATTTACTAATGTTTTGATGTATTTTTACAGTCCAGTAGAGATGTCATGCTCTGCAGTGGATGGTGTGCATGTGGAACTAACTCTTTCTAATTTTTCACGATAAAGAGTTGGACATTTTTTGCAGAGGTGGGCTGCAACATGCTTTCGGAAAAAGGCATAAAGATATTTCCTAAATTTTTCTCCAACAAATGCATAGATCACAGGGTTGATACAACAGTGGATCATTGATATTGTTTCTGTCACTTGGATTGCTTTCTCCAGTTGACCTTTGATTTCACAATTTGGGATGAAAAGTGAACTTTGAAATGTATACAAAAAAGAAGAAATATGGAATGGTGTCCAGAAGATGAAATAAAAAATCATGATCACAAAAATAAGTCTGACTGCCTTCTGTTTTTTCTCATTCCTACATCTCAATAATGTTTTTAGAATTTGTGAGTAACTGAAAATCATAATGAGCATTGGAACAATAAGTCCCAGGATGTTCATCTTTAAAGTATAGGAGTACTTCCAATTTATTGTGGCATCGCTTGGATAGTGAGCACTGCAAGTATAACGTGAATTTTCCTTTTGAGTTTTGTGAAATATTATCCCAGGAACAGAAGCAAAAATAGCAACAGCCCAAGTGACAGCGCTGGTGAGGATGCCGTAGGTAACTGTCCTAGCTTTTAAAGCAAACACTGCATGCACTATGGCCAGGTACCTGTCCAGAGTCAACAGGATTATGAAAAAGACGCCGCTGTAGAAGCCAAGGAGGTAGACACCCGAGAGAATTCTACACAGCGCCTCCCCAAAAATCCAGTCATGAACAGCATAATAAGCCCAAAAAGGGAGAGAAAATACAAAAAGCAAATCAGATATTGCCAAATTGAGCAGGTAGATGTCAGTCATACTCTTCAATCTCTTGTATTTTACCAGGATGAGGACAACGAGCATGTTGCCTGTGAGGCCAAATATCACCACCAAAGAATAAAGCGGTGGCAAAAGTTTTGCTGCAAAGTGCTTTTCCTCAGTTCCCATGCATGGAGCTGAATCACTGTAGTCAAATTCTGTTGTCAGTGGCAAGTCGCCTAAGTCTGTGGTATGGTTTTCCATGGTGTGTTGGTCTGGAAAGGAAGAAAAGGATGTTAAACTAGGGGAAACCCCAAGCTTGGCGGTGAGGGGAATGAAACACCCTGATGTCCTCCTCATCTGGAATGCTTTTTGCTGTTAAGCACGTAAGCATTACTACGTCAAGGTGTGGAAGAGAATGAAATTGCAGAGCTCCCAGGAAACCCATCTGTAATACCTATGAAGTCACACTGCTGCATGTTGGAAGTGTGCTGCTGCGTGTCATTTCCTAGGTGTGCGCTGTCTGGTGCATTTTTCCTCCTCAGTAGAGCCTGTCAGCTGCCTGACCCAGCCAGAAGCAGAGGAATGATGAATTTAATCCGTGGGTAGCTGGGGGCTGTTGTGCTCAGCAGTGGCTTTCCAAAGGGGCGGAGTGAGCCAGCATGGCAGCAACAGGAAAGCACAGCAGCTGGCATGCAGAGCATAGCCGTGCTCCTCCTTGGGACCTGGCCACCTTCTCGTCGTGCCAGCCCGACTTCCAGCCCTCACCCAAGGAGGACCAGGCACTGGCAAGGTGTAAACTGGTGCCTGCAAAGGCCCTGTGACATGGGTGAAACAGAACGGACTGCCGCTTGTTCAGGTTGTGACTCCCTGGGAGCCTTAATGCCTGTGGGAATCAGGTCACTGGAGGTGTAGAAATGACCTTTGCGCAGTACTAAACATACCCACCTGGTGGACCTGCTGTCCTGGGTGTTGCAGAGCAGCAAGTTGGCAGCGTTGGTCCGGGTTAAAATGGCAAACGCTGTGTCCTTTACAGGGTCTGGGTCAGGCGTAGGTCATGGAAGTGTGCTGGTCTTAGGTCGGTCTGGAATGAAGACGGCGTGCAGTCCTGTGGAAAGAACAGGTAGGCAAACACCTTGGCAAACAGCATCAAATATGACGGTTGCTATCAGCATAGCCTATAACAGCTGTATCTGTTGTGGCACCTTCCTGTCAATTGGAAGACCTCCCCAGTGCTCGGGGATGAAGGAAGTTTTGATTCCTTGTTCTAGTAGCTGTTTAGCAGCTGTGATTCAGGAGCTCCAAAGTTGAGATGGGCTAAAGTGTCTTGGAGGGGGTGCAGAGGCAAAAGGCAGATACAGCCATCCCTCTGTGTGTGCACTAACAGTTCTTCATGTGTAGTGGTTGTTTGATATCGTCCTTCATCCTTTGCTAGTCAGTGTTTCCAGTGAGGTGACGCAGTACCTGAGGGAGTGCAGGGGTTGCCCAAACTCCCTGTCCCTCCAGTTTTGGTTTGGGGACTGTTGGAGGGAGTGGGCTTCCCTTGCAAGAAGGAGTTGTGGCCTGGGAGGTAAGTGTGCAGCAGAGCTGTGAAAGCCCTCAGGCAAGTTCTGTTGTAGTGGGAGCAGGTAAAGGCTTGCGACTTTGATGTCAGCCCTTCCTGTCGCCTCCCCCTGTTCCAAGTCCCTGGTAGGACTGCAAGCCAGATGCAGAAGCATAGCTTTGTGTAATTTGGTCTCTGGAAAGTTGAGGAGAACTGTCTTCTCACAGACCCCCAGAGAAAATGGAAGAACTCCTGCGTCCCCCATGACAAGCTGGGAAGAGGATTTTGTGAAGACGGGTGTCAGAGGGACCAAATGTGCTTCCTGGTCACTCAGTGGGGAAGTGAAATCGATGCGCTTGGTAGGCACTCAAACAGAGCTATTTGCTGTCTGGTGAAAGGGCTGCTCTTTCTTCCTGTGTCATTAGGACTGGTTTTGTCAGGCACTTCATGGCAGATCGGTGGCTGTTCATAGCAGGTTGATGGTTTTGAAATCTGCATTTTCCTGGCCATTTGATGCCTGTTCTCTTGACAAAGGCAACAGACTGCTTCTGACACAGAAGGCTTCAGGTAGTGCGTCTGCCCCAACTTGCTCTGGGCTCCCTGACCACTCATGTAGTGCTAGCAATGTTTGCTCCCTTCCTGCTTACAGCCCCGCCATGCACTTTTTTCAATGGCAAGGTCTATGCTGTGTGATTGCAGACGTCTGTTGCAGAGACCACATTCTCAAAACCACCACTTCATTCTCTCTGCACTTGAGTTCTGCTAGACTAAATGTAACTGAAGAAGCTCAGCCTGTGGCTGGGGTGACACAGGGTCACGCTGCCCGTCTGCTTCTTAGTAGAAACTCAATTTTATGACATGGTGGGTCATTCTGAGCTGTAGTATGTGAAATCCCTGATGTGTCTTAAGCTCGTGTCAGCCTACTCAGATGTTTGAGGAAAGGATTATTTCCTGATACTTAACTACAGACCATAGAGCATCCAGAAGACCTAGTTTTAATCTGTGTCTTTACCTCAGTGAATATATATATAATAGAAATAATCTTCTTGAACAAATCTTATTGATTACACATTGTTAGAACAATTGTGTGTGTGTATACATAAGTATACACATATATATATATGCACTCATATACATATATATATAATCGTAGAACTGTGGAATCATAGAATCATTCAGGCTGGAAAAGAACTTTAAGATCATCAAGTTCATCTGTCAACTGGACACTGCCAAGTCCACCACTAAAACATGTCCCTAGGCACCACATCTACACATCTTTTAAATACCTCCAGGGATGGTGACTCAACCCCTTCCCTGGGCAGCCTGTTCCAATGCTTGACAACCCTTTCAGTGAAGAAATTTTCCTAATATCCAATCTAAACCTCCCCTGGTACACTTAGTCTTGAATCTTTGTATTTGTATACAAAGTAATAATTTTTTTAATGTAGTTTGGAACTTATTTTGGGACTTAAAAACAGACGATAATTGTGGGAGTAACAGAACTAAAGGTAACTGATTCCCTACAGATTTGTCTGCTTTGCTGCCCAAGTCTTGTCTGCTGTGATGGGTTGAACCCAGCCGGCAAGTAAGCCCCCATCTAGTCACTCACTCAGCCCCCCCACAGCGAGATAGGGGAGAGAATCAGAAGGGCAAAACTAAGAAAAACTTGTGGGTTGAGATAAAGACAGTTGAATAAACGAAGGAGACAAAAAAACCCACAAGAGATGATACAAGGACAAATGCTTGCCACCTCCCACCACACAGACCCTGTCTCTGAGCAACACCTACTTTGGAAAAACTTCCCTCCAGCCAGTTATATTGTTGAGCATGACGTTATGTGGCACAGAATATCCTTTTGGTCAGTTTTGGTCACCTGTCCCAGCTGTGGTCACAAATCTAAAAGACAGCACCGTAAAGGCTGCTGTTAAGAAAATTAAATCCATCCCAGCCAGACCCAGTACACCTTCCCACTACCAAAATTGAGCTCCTGCCCCATACAATTCACACTGATGCTGCCTAGAAAGACAGCATGTACTGTGGTTATTTTGTTTACTGTCTATGACCTGATGGGAAATCTTTAAGCATTCGCATAGAAGTCAGATTCTCTTCATAACAAGCACAAAATATTACAAATATTTTCGGAAATGCTTTCTAAAAAATTCCTTATCCTTTGCACACAAGCAAAGTTAGTCACAAAGAACTCTAGAAAACTGATCTGGCTAACAAATTCTATTGGAAACTACTGTTTGCATTTGATTTTTTTTTTTTTTTTCATTTATTGTTAACCATTTTTCCAATTTTCATGCAGAAATGAACATCTGCAGAAGCTGTAACCCTTGACAAGAAGTCTGGTTTTGGCTCGAAAATTATCTAGGCATGAACCTTCAGAAATGGATGTGATAGCAAAGAAATCTCCAGGTTTATCTCTGCTCTTGTGCTGTAAGTATAAATGGGCTTTTTTGAGAGATTCTGATTTCGGAACTTGTGATTATTTGGCTTATTTCTCTCTTATTTTCCTTCCCAAAATTACAAATGAATATTCAGGAAGTCTTAATGATTTTAATTTGCAGGGCTTTCTCGTTTACTTTATGGACTGCATGCGGCCATCTTGCCCACTCTCCTGCCCACACACCCATGGCTTCTGCATGCACAGGATGGTTTTGGTTGCTGTCGTGGTTTAACCTCAGCCAGCAACTAAGCTCCATGCAGCCACTCACTCACCTCCCTCACAGTGGGATGAGGAAGAGAATCAGAAAGGTAAAAGTGAGAAAACTCATGGGCTGAGATAAGAGGTAAAGCAAAAGCTGCGCACGCAAGAAAAGCAAAACAAGGAATTCATTCACCACTTCCCATTGGCAGGCCGGTGTTCAGCCATCTCCAGGAAAGCAGGGCTCCATCACACATAACAGTGACTTGGGAAGACAAACACCAGTGCTCCGAACATCCCCCCTTCCTCCTTCTTCCCCCAGCTTTATATGCTGAGCATGATGTCATATGGTCTGGGATACCCCTTGGGTCAGTTGGGGTCGGCTGTCCCAGCTGTGTCCCCTCCCAGCTCCTTGTGCTCCCCCAGCCTGCTTGCTGGTGGGGTGGGGTGAGAAGCAGACAAGGCCTTGATGCTGTGTAAGCCCTGCTCAGCAGTTAACTAACGCATCCCTGTGTTATCAACACTGTTTTCAGCACAAATCCAAAACATAACCCAATACTATCTACTATGAAGAAAATTAACTCTATCCTAGCCAAAACCAGCACAGTTGCTAACAGAAATTCTAGATGATTTCTACAAACAGCGGGCAACCGAGTCAAACCTAAGGTAGAAATATAAGAGGAGAACTTTCTCTTTGGTGCCTTCCTTCCCTTCTAATTTTTCCGGTGTGCTTATCATGCAAATACATCTAAATATATGAGCAGTCCATTAAGAGGCTACTCTCGTTTCCCCTCAGAGGACTGGTTATGTTCTGAATCTCCAAGAAGTTGGGTACAGTGAAGTATGACCAAGACCTGGGCCAAATACCTGCACCCTGGACAAGAGGTCTTGCAGAGAAGGTGGGGCTATAGGTTGGAATGAAGAAAATTTTATTTTCTTAATAACTGTAATGTTGTGAGCCAAAATAAATGTAATTTCATTTCTTTTAAGTTTTAACAAAGCTGCACTTATGGCAACATCAGAGATTCTTGTAATGAGGATGTAGCTCTGAATCATGTCTTTTCAGATTTTTGTATTTCAGTTGCTTTGAGAGAAGTCTTGCTAGCTCTTGAGTATTAGCTGTTATCTGTAGTGTGTCACCTTTATCTATAGAAATGTCTAGGTGTTGGTAGGACTATCAGACATTTACATGTTAGAGTCACTCAAGCAAATTCCTGAGTTGCTACACTGACTTACTCAGGGATGGCAATTATCACAGCTCAATGAGTCTGCTGTGCTGTAAAGGGGATTTAGACAAAGTTTCCTCATGGAAATTGGAACATTTGATAACTACAAGTTAGAAGAACATCTGTGCAGTAATGGAGCCACTTATCTCAAAACTGAATGACCCCCAAAGTTCCCTTTCCCTTTTTTTGGTCTAAGACAAGGTTTCTCTTTTGAAGTGTAATGATGGGTAATACAGTGCTACTCCCCTGCCCTCACTCTCCTCCTTTTCACAAATGGCAACGTTTGTCATACAGAAAAAGAAATAGCTTAATGACTTGTAGTCAGCTTAAAAGTATGTCAGCAGCCTCTAGGGCATTTTATGAGGAGAGAGAAGTATAATGTAGAACAGAATATAACTGAAACTTCAATGAAGAAAAATAATACACCATATCCTGATAGCAGGTGTTGCCAGAGAGGTGCCTGATGTTTCCTGCTAACAGCTCTATCTCTTTAACTTCGCCTTTGACTTTCCAGAATGAGTCTGTGGACAGGCAAAACTATGGAGAAAACTGTGCGCAGACATGAAAGACATCTTGAGGAGGAAGTATAAAAGTACGTACTTTTCTTGAGTTACCAAGAAAGCTGAAGGAAAAGATGGAAGTGTAAACTAAATGCTGTGTGTAAGACTCTGAGCTGATAGTTTCCCTCAAACACATCTTTTCATGTGGTAATGACCACAGGATTTCTTTCCAGGATATGTCTGGGGAAAGACAGTCTCTTCCAAAACTAAACCTCACTTTGGAAACCTCTTCCTCTTTTTTGACAGCTGAGCGTTAGAAACATCTCTTCAGAATTGCTTGCCTCCTAACTGATGATTTTTCTTCATACCTGCAGAACTTTCAAGGAAAAATATGTTCTAGGCTGGAAAAAACAGTTATAATTCTCTGTGAACCCTCAGGATCCAATTGTTTCCATTCCCCACCAAAAACAGAAAGACAGTCTTATAAAAATTCTGAGCTTTTCTGCAGTTAAATAGAGTCAGTCTATGTGGTCACAAGACAAAAGAAGTAGGAGGTGTTCTTACCTAAACAAATGTACAGTAAAAGAGTAGCATAAGCACTGAAAGTAAGGACTCTGAGAAAGAGAAACTTGAGGCAGCTATTAAATGTCTTCCTCCAAATCATGACTATATGTATGAGAGGGCTCTGCTTTTGTGTAGGCTAAATCCTGTGCTAGTATCTCTGTTCAGTTTTGGGGTTTTTTTCAGTGTCTCTGCGTAAACTGCTTCAGATAAAACATTAAGTATAAAATAGAAGGATTATAGTCTGGAGTGGAGATTGCCAACATACGTCACAGGGTCATGCCCATGCTATAAGGATCTCCAACAGAGAAGTTCAAGCTCACAGCTCTGGCACCGTCTATTGTTCCTGGCAAATGACAGTGCAATTCTCCCATGAAAGCAAATGTTGCTATAGCTGCATATTTGATATACAACCAAAAAAAAAAAATTATATTCTTAGGCTATTGTAGCTTTTTTGCTAATACCCAAGTGGCAAGTCTCATTTATCCAAGCAGAGGAGCTCACCTCTCCCTGGGTGTGGGAATAGTACAATCCCAGTGTAGTACTGATGAATTTTATTCATGTAAAACCTCATTAACAAAAATTGCAAGCCAGATCATGACTGGCCATAAAACTGATATCTCTAGTTGAGATATGGAGTACAGGCTTTCTAGTGTGGTGGCTCAGAGACATCACATTAAAAAGAGGAACCAATCCCAAAGAACATATCCCTTCATAACATGATAATGAAACACCACCTTTAACAGATTAAATGCTTGAATAATACAAAGAAACCATGTGATAGGATAGTGATGAAGAACATCTGTATCTGATAGAGCAAGATGCGGCTTAGATTTGGAGAGGTTAGATTAAGTGTGAAGGATTTCATGTCTGATCAGTTTATATCGTTAGCAGAATACATTTTCAAGCTACTGACCTCCTGGAACAGCTTTAAAACCAAGACCCAATAAGTTTCTAGTACAAAAAAGATTATCATTTTCTACATCATTTGTCCAGTTCAATTCTCTACTCTCACATCTAGCCTTATCCTGAGTTGTAAGCTAGTTACAAGACCCAATTGTTCTTAAAGATAGTGTCTCTGCTTGAACGGTAGCTCTACTACCACTGTCATTAGGCACATATACTTCCCCACTGAGTGAATCTATATCTATATATACATATTTACATGTAAAAAAAAAGGAAAAAAATTAGCTACTCACTGATTTATCAAGCTTGTTTTGTCTGACGGTATCTTCTTCTTTGTGAACAAGCACATAGTTAAACCCTGTATCTGAGAATAGGAAACAGCACTTCCTGTGTGATCTATTGCAAAACATTATTACAGGAATTAAGGGTATGGTTCTTCTTTTCTGAAAACACTTGGTTTGCAGGCTGAGTTCAGAACTGAGGGATGAAGATGTTATGGGTGTCTACTTGTTCTGCTCCAGCTGCAACTGGAGCAGTCCGTATCTGAACTACTGCATCTCTTCAGGGTTAAGGCTGGGTGGTTAAATTCCATGAAATCCTGTTCTTGGGACAATATTTCTAGCTGCTCTAGACATTTCTGCAGCTCAACAGAAAGTGGTATGAAATACCTGGCACACAAAATGTGTGCTTTTAAAATTAAATCCAGGTCTCCACAAAGATTGTTGAAACAACCCCACCAAGGTATTCTTCATGTTCATTGTCACTGACTGACTGCTACAAAATTTCTACATGGTTCTCCCCTTCATCATCACTAGTGAAAAAGAATCTGTAAGCAAAATAAGGGTATCTTTATACTGTGCAAAGCAGTGTCATGTTAGACAGCATCACACTTGCCTTAGGTGAGCATTGTGAAGAGACACAAGTCAAGGTCCAGAGGTTTCAGAGCTAACTAGGTCAGGCAGAGCATTGCAGTGCTGGAGCTGCCTTCCTTCCAGTAATGTGACAAGCTCATGCAGTCTACGCCACTCTGCACTGTGTGGTGTAGACCCCTTCCTTGAACATCTATTCTAATTTTTGCAAAACCATTTGTGATGATCTTACGCTTCTAAAAGGCTGTTGTATGAGGCAGGCTGGAACCTGCAGCTCATTCCCTTTTTGATGTGGTGACATTGCAGGATTGAAAGCCATAGAAGAGAATGTGGTTAAAATGTATTTTTGCTTCAAAGGCAGGAAGTATAGTTGAGTGTACAGGCTGGTGTCATGCATTTATTTTTTTAAAACATTCACTTCACCAATGCCATTGGCACTGCAGCTGCAACAGCCTCCAGCGTTTGGAGCGATAATTGATGCCTGTGTAAGTGATCATTATAAACCAGGACTGATAAGTAATATGGCCACTTATCTGCTCCCTGAAGAGTCTTTTTACAATTTTATAGCAAGTTATAGCAAGACTACATTTTTCAAATTTGCAGGTTTTTGGCAGCAGCTGTTGACCATTTTCTCTAAGATTACTGGCTGTTTTCCTGCGGTATTCCTGAAAAGCTGTAAGACTAGCTACAATTATAGCTGGATTTTGTCATTGCCTAGAAAATCTATGTGGAGTTTCAATAAAACCAGTGATCCATAACCTGACCACGTGTGTTCCAGAGAGTACAAAAGAGACTCACAGAGCTGTTTCAGAAGGAGCACCCAAGCAAGGCTTTAGGAAGAGGGGTCTCCTCTGTGATGGCTGAAAGAACATCAACACTTCCTGTTGATCTGGAGGGGGCTGTGTAGAGTTTTCTGTAAATACAGACTGCAAGCCACTGAAAGCCTTCAAGCCTGAGCAGAAAGGGCCTTCCCTACAGGGACACAGTCCATGTTTTCTTTCTATACCATCTCCATCTGGGTTGCTGTCTGGAAAGTTATGTTTTTTACTACTCAGGACACCTCTTCCTACTCAATGTACAAGCTGCTAGTTCAGCAGTTTTATTTGCAAGTTTAATCTTTTGTGAACTACTATGTCTGGTAAAGAAATACTTGGCTTGCAGGATCAAAAATCCTGCCTAAGGCACTTCGTTTTTGCTGCCCCATGAAAAAGAGGGGCAGTTGCCTGGAGAAGGGTCTTGTCTCAGCTTTCAAGAGTGGGACTCCTTTGGAGTCCATTGCCCAGGGGCTACAGGTGGGTGTGATTGTCTGGGGGTACCAGAAGTAATCCTTGCCCTCTTCTCTCCCTGACTCGTGACACTGGGGCTTCCTTCTGCCTTCTTCAGGGACTTTCTGGAGTCACCAACCTCCTCCTTTTTGCTTGCTCTATCAGTTTGCTGATGCAAAAAGCAGTTATGGCTGAAACTAGCAGAGCCAACCTGTAAATAGTGGCAAAAGTTTTGGAAACTTAGCAAATGCGGCATTTTGGGATTGAATCCCTCCCACATGGGAGAGGAAGAAGACCTAGTTGTATAGCAAGCAGCCTATGCAGACAGTACTTTCTAAACAAATGTGGGAGAAAAAAATTATACAAACCCACAAGCATCCACATATTGATAGAATTGCTAAAATTTGAAGTCTCTTGGGAATGGATAAATTCTTATTTTCATTTTCTCTCTTACACAGACCAGTCCTAGGGAAGATCACAGAAGTCATCCTTGGAAGACCTACATGCTAATTTCATAGTCTGTGAGGTAAGCAGCAGTCTTGAGTTTGGCGTAATGGGTTTGATGGATCCTTGTGATGGGGAATGAATGACTCATGACTCACTTCAGATTTGAGAAAGAAAGCACAGGTTTGCATATATTGTTTTGAAAGAGTTTTAATTCTTTGTGCCTCCAGTCTGGGTGCTTAGATTGAAGACAAGTGGACGGTGTTTTCAGGCTGCCTGAGCTCCAGTTGCTCTAACCTTTGAAAATCAGGGATGTTTTCTTTCTGAAATGGTAATGCAAATAATCAGAAGCTACTTCGGAAAGTTTGATCAAGATTAAATACAGGAAAAAAGAAAGATTCAAGAGAGAAGAAATATCTTGTATTAGACTCTTAATTTAGGCACCTGGGAATACATTTTAAATTGAGCTAAATTATTATTATATTAGAGAGGATAGGGCCTGTTAGAAAGGTCAGAGCCACCTGAAAATCCCTTTTTCAAGGATGTTGGGACTCTGAAAAAATCTGGGGGAAAGGAATGAAGTGTTCATTGGTCTAGAAAGCATGGCCTGTGAGAAATGATTGGGAAAGGGCTAAATGATCTCTGGAGAGCTCTCTCAGACTTTCTATGATTTTACTCTTAGCATCTTTCCTGTAAGAGTTTAGTGAGCTTTATAAACATTAATCCAAAGAACTGCCTAGGAGATGGAAGCAGAGGAAGCAGTGGGAGAAAAGCCTCCCAAAGTCAGAGGCATTGCCAGGTAAAGATTGCTTGCCTTACAAAATTAGAGAGCTGCTTAGGTTCTCCATCTATAAAATTAGAAAGAGCAAGAAGGGAAGAAAAGAGTACATAAACTTCGCCATGCTAATCAATTGAAATTCTATAGACAGGGAAGTACTGCTTGGTTGTACCAAAGAGAAAAATCAAAAACTAACAAAAAATTTCTGCAACAAAACTGTCTTGAGCTGGGGCTTTCTAGAAGCTGTCACAACACTACCACTGACAGAATTGAAGCAAAGGAACCAAACCATGATGTGCTTCTATTATTCCATCAACCACTGAATGTAAGAGAGAACTACTTTTTTCTGACAATAATACTGTTGTCTTAAATTTAGAATGTTACGTGGATACTAAAGTCAAGACATGGGGATACGCTCAGGGCACTGACATAGTTTTCCTGATTTCTTGGAAGAAGTCTCTTTTCTCTTCCTGTGGCAGGATAGGGAGAGCTGGAGACAGTTCACTGTTGGCAAAAATATTGGTAAAATTACCAAACAGATTACCTAAATAGAAATGACTGGGCCTCAGCTGTATGCCACTAAGACCATAGCAAAGATTAAGCACTGGCCTTGCAGCTCATCTCATATTCTAGGCCTCCCATGTGGAAGGAGAAATGCTAACTTCAATCCCTGTGTCAAAGCATGTTTAAGAATTTCAGGCAAAGCAGGACAGCACAAGGAGGGAAGGTGCATACTGATCGATTTGCTTTCCCATTCCTCTGGTGTGCTTCAGGCTGCCTTTTTATGGTGAAATTGGATGAAGTATATGTTTTGTGTTGAAAAAGGAGTTCAATAAATGTATTACTGAGTCCTGTGCAGTAGACAGTAGCCTTCAGCAGACATTTGGCTGACTGTCCTCAAGATTAGAGGGATGGTCATGTGGCAACTTCAGTTGAGCACAAGAAGGAGCACACAGGAGGACTTTGTGAGGTCTATTAGTAGGTAATTAATTCCAGACTCCTTCAAACTGGATGCTGTAGGCTGTAGGAATCGTCTCTCCCACCCTTAGCTTGTAGTTGGCTGGCTAGTCTAAGGGCTCCCTCTATAGTCAAAGAATAGAGGTAGGTATTTGCAGAGGGTAACCGCCTCTGTCTTAAGCTACTCCACCTTAGGCTAGAATGAATCAGCATATGGAGGGGGCTCTTGTTAGCAATAGAAAGAGCCTAGACACCGAGTTCAGACTAGACAGCTAACCTGTACATGGATAAAACTGAGTTATAGCCCAATCAAATGTGTCAGATAACCTGAATGAAATCTTTGGGGCTTTTGGTGATGAGAAACCGTTCTTTATTTTGGAAAAAGGTCAAGCCAAATATTTTCAGTTTGCTGTTCTTTGGCACTGAGGTGGTTTTTTAGCAGGTAAGCCTGATAATGCTGTCTACATCATTTGCTGAAGAGGAATTGACCTGTGCTGTAGATCTAAAGACCAGTCCTGCTGATGACCTACCCAGAAGTAGGAACAGATTTACTGGGGCACTGTGAAGACTGTGTACCCTGCTCATGCCCATGAAAACTGTGTGTGCTCCCCATCATGTCACAGAAGTAAGGCTGCAAAGGCCATCCTCTTCTTCCCCTACGTCCTCATGCCGATGCAGGTGTTCTAAAGGGGCACTGTGTTTTAGAAGAGTTAGGAAGATACATAAAAGCAAAACAGAGTTTCTACTGATGGCATATGAAAGTTGCATCATCAGCTGCTCAGGTGTCATAGCACTTCCTCACAGTTTTGGGGCATTTCACAGAGCCTTGGAGAAGTGAGACTTGACAACTGAGATGTAAGGAAATTGGGAATTCAACATATTTTTAAGATATTCTGAATTGCTCACAGGAAGAACTACACAAGGAAATACCAATGCAGTCTGCCCTTCATCTTAACCTCTTGAGTACATACATCATGATGCTTCGTTCGGTTTGCAGGAGCCATCCTCCAAGCTGAGGGACTGGTTATTCGGGGTTCTTTTTATTGCACTTCACTATCATGCAGGATCAGGCCCTATTTAATGTACACTACCCAGACCCTTCTTGGACTGCAGAATTTTCCTTTTGCCTCATGATCATGTCTCTCGTTCTGCTAGGGTAATATCTGAGTGCTTCACAGTTATTACAGTATTTGTCTTCTCACCACGTTTATGAGATGAATCAATACTATTAACTCCATTTTGCAATGAGGAAGCTGAAGTGCCAAGATGATGAATAACACTGTCAAGCATCTACTAATTTGGGGAACCTGGTTTGTGAACTGTTTTTCTCCAAAGCAAAGTATTATGCTGGGGCATGGTTCCCATCTGTTGTAGCTGCTGGTTCTTGGTCTTTACATTGGGCCTTGGAACGTGAGGAACAGGAGGAGCACAACCTCGGAGGCTGTCTATGAAAATCTAAGTTTAAGTGGAAAGGGAAGGTGCTTAATTTATGTGCTAGAAGTAGACAAGGGTAGGTAGGATAAATTCAGGCCTAAGTGCCTAAATCCTTTGGCAGAACTTGTGCCTGCCCTGTGACAAGTTTGCAGATTCCAGTAGTATTTGTGGCAGGACTTGGCATCTCTGAAATGTAAGTCTTCCTTGATTTTGCTTCCCAGGTATCTGCGGGACTGCTCAGTGAAACTGAATCCGAAAGACACAACCCCAGTTAGCCCCAGATAGTCTTCAGTCTTCTCAGAGACTGGCCTCACACTCCTGTGCACCTGTCTGGTGGAGCCTGCTTTATTTCTGAGAAAACTCCCCATGGAGAGTCCAGCAGCCTGAAGCCAGCTTGATAGCCATGCTACACCAATTTATAGACATACTGAATCTGACCCTAATCATCTTCTGACAGGTTTTATTTACAGGGTGGAGACACCATTTCCTTAGTAACTTCTGTAGAGAAAATATAAGAAAACACTGGGCTTTAAGTAAGTCAGCAAAATGTCCTTTCTCACAGTCCACAGCAAACTAACCACATGACAGAGTCTGTGATACCACAGACTGTGCATGCTGTTCTCCATTCTCAGCAAATGAGGATCACTGTAGTATCTCCTGTACTACGGTGTGGTAAATTTTGTTGCATTCTCTCTCTCTTTTTTTTTAAGGCAGTGCTAATTGCTGTCTCATAATGGGAATGGAAGAGCTAGCTTACAGCTTTATCCACAAGTGAGATATTTTACACCTGCTCTGTTAGTTGAACAGTTGTGGATAGGCTGTTTGTGCCACTGTGCAAAACAATATCAGTGTTAGCAAGTGTGATATGAAGCAAAGTCCATCTGTATTTGTGAAGCTCTCAGATCACAATGCAATAGTTGTTTTATGCAGGTATATTTAGCACATGCAAACTAGTTTGCTGTTCTTCTTGGAAGAGGTTGTGTTAAGACAAAAGCAAGTCACAAATAAGTGATAAAAATAACTTCAACTGAAAAGCCATGTGAGCAAGAGAATTCAAAGGAAAGCTACTATTTCTGCCTAAATTGTACTAAAGTATGCTGAGATAAAGTCCTACATAAAACTTTAAGTGAATCTTAGCAAAAAAATGTATTTGTGTTGCCCAAAGTGCACTTGGATTCACCTGAAATCTCAAAACCAAACTATTGCTGGCATGTTTCTTTGAGGAATTAACACAGTACACTGATGCTCCATTTTATAAGACTTCTCAAGTCACAAGGTATTTTCAATGTTATTAGCACTTGTCCTTGGATAGTGGAGGGGTTTACTGTTTGTTACTGTTTTTCATACTGACGAGGCACCATCTCTTATCTCCTGGTTATTCATATCTTAAATGCATCAAACATCAAATACTTACACAGTGCTCACCACTGACACTTCCAACTTCCCTCCCTCCACTCATTTTATTGAAAAAACTGTCAGGTAAGTCTAAGCCCCACAAGCCTGTGGTTTTTTCCCTGAAATCAGGGAGTCTCTCCTGGGATATAGCCTAACATTTTCTCTGCCTGAGAAAAAAGCCTAGAAAAATTAGGGCCAAAGGTTCTGGACATCAGCCACAACCTGGAAAAGCTGTGTCAGAAAGCTGTGACAGGTGAAAACACAATTTATCAGCTAGCTTGAGAATCAGTGTGAAAGAGAAGAATAGGATGACCTATTAGGAGGGGAGACAGGCTGACCAGCTGACATTGGAGTGCACTGGGATGGATGAGAGAGGACACCTGATTATCTTCTCCAGCTCAAGAGAAGGAAAGGAAGTGCTGAGAGAGAGAAAGAAAGAAAGAAAGAAAGAAAGAAAGAAAGAGAAGTTGGGTGTGGAAGTCATCTAGGGGCCACCAGAGTTTCAGATTTTCAGGTTCTTAAAGAAAGTTGAAGTCAGGCAAGCCTCAGAACTTAGTGGCATTATGAGGTCATTTCAGCAGAAAATTGTAAACCACAGAAAGTTTTGTATCTCACTTCTGGGTTAATTTATTAACGCATTTGGGGTTTGCATTGGATAATATATTTGGGTTATAATGTATTTCTAATTAAGAAAAGCAAAACCCCCACAAGGTATCAGAAAGAAGACCGTGTGAGGTATGTTTCTGTAGCCAAGACTCTAGTGTAAGGACTACAGGTAGTTACAGCATGTGGCCACAAATGAGCAATATCATTGATTTTGGCTGATCCAACTCTTCTTCTTTATATCTTTATCTTGGATCTCTTTAAGACTGACATCAAGCCCTGGAAGATGTTATACAAATCCTGATCACTATTGCATCCTGCCTCACTGAATTCAGTGGTGGATCTCAAACATGTGGCAGGACCTGGCTTTCAATTGGTTATCGTATACAGACCTGTGAAATCTTAGGTTTTCAGGGTGAGGCACATTCACTCTCTTACACCTGTTTTGGGTTTCCCCAAAGTGGTGCCATACTTCATAAATTTGCAGTGCTGCAACCCAGCATGTCTACCAAGGTGCTCGATGCTGCCTAATTGGCCTCATCTGTGGGGCAAAAGTAATGCTCACAATTCTGTTATGGGCAAAAAGGAAACACCTTATATGTAAACCCAAGAATTTATTGTTAGTGTAATTGAACTTTTAGGACCCTAATCCAACAGTAATTATTAGTCCAGATCTAATAAACTCAGAAAAAGAAAGAAAAGAGAAAAAAATTAAAAATACAGTAATACTTCTGGGCAGAAACTTCTTAGTAATAACAATAATAACAAAAATAATAGTTAAATTTGTTGTATACACACTTCCTAGTTTATACCCCTTTTCTAAGTGTAATGCTTTTACTCTTCCATTGCTCCTCTGAGTCCTAAGGTCAATGGCTTCAGCCTGTTGGTCATGAAAGGGTCCCTCTACACCTCATGCTCTGTCCCTACTTCTCAAGGCCTCTGCTATTACACTAGGACTGCATTTCTCTGTGTTGCAGCATCATGTTCAAAAGAATAACCACTGTTTACTACTACCTGTATAAAAACTGGTTGTGCCACACAAAGATAAGCAAAACTAGGACAAATTAAATATAGGAACCTGCTCAGAAGAACTGCTGTTGCAGCTAAACCAAGCAAAAATAAAGGTTCAGGCAGGTCAAGATGAGTTCAAAGCCAGGCTGGCAAGCCTAAGTCCCAAGGCCTTGCATACTCCATGCAAAGCCTGTGGCCTGGCAATAGCAATACCAGTACCATATTACTGGGCGACAAGGCTCAGAAGACACTCGGAAAGCACAGTTTCCATTTTCAGGGTTACAGAACTCTCTCCCTTGTTACATCCCCCTGTAACAAGAGGTAATATTCAGTGAATATTTCACAAGACAATACTAGGAAGAGATAGTAATATCTTTCAGGAAATGTTTATATTTTTGAGTTGGAGATAGTGAGGCTAGAGGAATTCAGCAATGTCTCTTTCACTCACTAACCTTCCGCAGAGGGCAGCTTTGCTCAGCCCCAGCTTTTGAGAGCCAACAACCTGGCAGGTTGATACGGAGAAGCAAAGAGTTGTGCTGTGAGGAAAGGACTGGGGATAAAGGCACAGACTTACCCTCTAGCATGTTTACAGCAGAAAAGGAATCAAGGTGCTAGAGACTCCTGAAACAGAGGAAGTGGTCCTCAGGAGTGGGAAGGCTGTGCTATGGGAAGTGCCCCAGAAGAAACAAAAAGGGGCAAGGAAACTGAAAGCTCAGGAGTATGTTACAGTAGGTTGAAACTTCTGAGTAGGAGAGTGGCTAAAACAGCTCCTGGAGTTAAGAGCAGTGCCAAGTCATAACTTCACGTTTCCCTTACCTGCTGAGAGATGAGATGATCTTTCACTTTACAATTTTATCTTCTACCATACAACAACTATAGTTGACATATTTTTTTCCATGTTCTTTTTAGACACCCTGTGCTGGGTTCCCAGCAGTTGGTGGCACTATTTGGTTTTGTCACAAATCTCGTATCCCAGCCACAGACTCTAAGGCTTCTTCATGTCTCCCATGCCCCAGCTGTCACAGACTACTGACATCCATGTCCCTGAACTGCTGGAGAACCTGAGAGACTCTCCAAAAGCCAGTCCTGGGGACATTTTGGTGCACGGGCTGTAATAAGTGGAGAAATGTGTTTATTTTGCACAGTTAGAGGTACATCTGAACTAGGTCCAGGACCAGCAGCCATATGACCTGTTAGTCATAGCTCTCAGCTGTTGCACAGCAGAATGCTTTTTTGACCTCACAGGCTTGTGTCTCTGAAGCAGTCTCTCTATGTGATACTGTGTTTACTATGTTGGCACATTTCTTATTTTGAAAGTGACTTTGATATCTCTTCATGACACTGAACTGCCCATTGAAGAAATTGAACTGGAAAAAAAAGTTACTTCTAGCACCTGAAGCACTTTTTCTAGGTCTTTGCCATCTAGTAGTGTGTGTGACTTGTGAGCTAACCTTGCTACTGTGAAATAATCTGCAATGTCTTTTGAATGTCACACATTTGCCAAATAGCCTAACCTCTTGGGAGTGTGTGGTCCCAGGGCTGGAAAGCTGCCTGGTGCTGCCAGTGACAGGGGTCTGCCTGGAGACCGCTGCCCTTAGCATCTAATAGGCAGCAAAGAACAACTGGTAGGAGCATGAATAAATTTTTCAGCTCTTCAGAGGCGTATACTCATGATTTCCTAAACTTACTGAGAAGATTAACTTAAGTAATGTGGTATTATAAGATGAAGTTTAATGTGATTTTTTTCTAGAGCTGTATCATCCTTAAGTATTGCATGATTTCTGACATCATTTCAACGAGTGGTTTCTATGGGTTGATTCCCACTTTTTTCATACTGCTTAAGCATCTTAAATGAGAGTTCTACCTGTGTTTTTCTGTTTAGTTTTAATGTAGGAGCTTGAGCAGATGCAGCCAAAAAAAGTCTAATAAATGAAACTCCAGTATTTAGTCAGAAATCAACATCCGATTTTACTCCCTAGAAGTGGAAGAAGAAAGAAAGGTAGACTTTTTCTACAACTTCTGTGGGTTGTCTCCCTTGACCTTCTGTCACTGTTCCCATCAGGAGGGCATAGCCCCTTAGCTAGGTCACAGACCTCTACACCTGCTAGATGATAAGCGCAAATCCAGATGCCAACACAGAACAAACCAGCACTTTACCCTGTTCTCACACCAGGTGCAGCTCTTCATTTTTCCTTATGGAAAGATGGGGGCTTCATGGGGCCAAAGAGATAGAGAGCAAGAGTGTTCACAGCCTCCGAGTACTGTTCCTGAACAGCAGAACCTCATTTTATGGAATTTTTCTTCCTGTAGAATGATCTCCCATGTTCACTTTTTTAATCTCCCGGGAGCCCTCATCAAGTCAGACTTCTCATGACCCTAGCCTGGGGAGGTGGGCCAAATGTGACACATCTAAAATTCAATCTCACATCTTCTTAAGGTTGGGCTGTCTCATGGTAAGTCAGTACAACTGAGGAACATTACAAAACATGTGAACTTGGCAATCGCAGGCTGGAGAAAAGCCAGGAGGAATCACCAACAGCACCACATCTTACGTTATGTTCCTTTTCTAACTCTCACAGTTCTCCTTTGCACTGCTTTGCACAGTCTTACTATACTTTCTTTTTTTTAAAGGTCTGGTAGGTCTTTTTGAGGGTGTGCACATTTGGATGTTTTGTTGCACACTGCTAAGTGGTCTTGGACTAGACTAAGGTCAGACATTCCTGTCATAGTGTCTTAGGCATCATACTAGAAAAGGGCGGGGAAACATGAAACAGGAAAGTGGAGGGTTGTGAAAAATGGTAGATGAAAATCAATAGCTAGAAAGTTCAAGCAGGTTCAAACACATTTTAGAACTAGCTAGGGAAATGTTACCAAACATGAAAAGTGGTACATCAGTGCAACATCTGATTAGGAGATCTGTTCTACAAACAGCAATAGTTTCCTTATTCCATCCTTTTCAGAATAGCGATCAACTTTGCACTGATTTAATGGCACAAGATTGGGCTAGATATTTTGGCATATATGTTCACATTACTACACACAGCACCAGGAAATCCAGGTGACATCAAACATGAATGTTCCTTGGTGCTTTTGCAGTGGTGTTTGCAGCTGACAACATCTTAGCACATGAAAACTAGATGATCTGGTTATGAGTAGATTGCAAAATTCTTTTACCAATTTTACTTTGTGTCAGAACTCTTGAAACTGAGGAAATAGTGCATCTGCTACCTGCTTTATTCCAGGGAGAATCTGCAGAAGAAAGCAGATTGTCATTGACAAGTTTCTACCTAAAAAACCCCCCATGTAACGGAAAAAATGGCAGTGCCAGCTCCTTAATAGTATCCTACTAGTACAGTACTGCTATCCAGAACTGTTTCAGTGCATAGAAATGCAAAAATTTTTTAACATTGCTTAGTGTCTCCTTAGATTCTTTCCATCACATATAAGAGTAGCATAAAATCCTGTGGATCTGCAACATTAAAAAGAAAATTTCATGTTTAGAGAAGAGGCACAATTCTTCTGAAAGCTCTGCTGTGTATGAGTACTTGGGGTGATGCTGGATATGTTCGTGTCTCTATTCTGGTAGTTCATACAATAAAAGGGGCAAAATAGCTACTTGTATTATTCCTTTTTTTCAGCCACATTAGACGAAAAAGAGCCTTCTGAAAGGAAAAGTGTCCTAAGAATCTGCAATCTTGATCTGTGAGAGACTGACTGTGCTTGAGCAGAGGATGGGGGGTTTGAATCTACCCTTCTGGATTCTTAAATACCAGTCTTTCAAACTCAGCAGTGGAAGGCGAGGAGGAGGAGGAAGAAACTCTGGAGTGAGTCCAGCAAAACCTACTTTTTTACTTATTTGATTAAGGCTTCACATATCATTTGGACTAAATTTTGCTATTACACACACACACAGAGCATGACAAAACAATAATAGAAACCAAAGAGTTTGGCCCTTCTCTTGTAACCCAGAGAAAATCCTTGTCTGCTGCTGAAAACATTGCTGCATTAATGATGCAAGACTCTTATTGGGACTTTTTAGGTTCACACTTAACCAAATTTCATGATGGCATTGGAAGGAATTGTGCGTGGCTGGGGCATATTTAGTGCGTATCACTTTGAATGACATAGCAACCTAAGAAGGGGCATGATCTTTGAAAAATTATAGTGCTTTTGACCATCTTGTCTTTTTGAAATTTGAAATTCAGCAAGGCAAATAAAACGGTTGTTGAAAAATAAGAATTTAGGGACGTTGTCCCTTATTCCTTATTATTTCTTCTGACTAACAAGATTGCAGATATGATCCAAATGTGCTTTTTAAAACTAGAGAGTCCTTGAATACTGTCTTTACCTAAAAGCAGTCTTTGCTTGGTTTTGGTCTTTTTTACACAACTATTCACAGAACAAAGTGATCAGGGAAAATTGTTTGCTCTCTCACACATGCCCAATTTCAATCAGAAAAAAAGCTGCCAGAAAAGCTGCCAGGTATGAAATGATCATTCCCTGAAATCTAGAGGCCTAAAAAAGTGCAGGGGACTCTCCACAGATAGGTTATATCCAGGAAGGCAGCTCCTTGGTGCTGTAAGTCCCGTGCAGTCTGGACTGGACCGGGGCCCTCTCTTTGACCAGTCAGTTGTGTCTCTTCCCTGCAGCCAGGAAACTTGGCTCCTGGCTGCCAATTTTTGTGCTGTCTAAGCTGCAGTGATACAGCTTATTGGGAAAGTGTCTGTGTGTGAGAGCTGGCCAGAAAACATTTCCATCTTCCCTTCTCAAAATACCAATTAAAAAAGAACATATATATAACTTCTGTTTCGTCTCCCTTCCATTTTCATCTGAAACACCAACAGGTAGGATGATGGCAAATGTCACTGAACATCTTAAACTTTTATCCAAGTTCCAAAATTCTGGCCACAGGGGGAAGATATCTGACCTGAGATGCTGGCCCATGTTTCTTGTCAGTCATTGAAGTGCCTACACAGTACAAAGAAACCACAGAAATACACAAACAGAGGTCTTTTTGTTTCTAAATACCTAGAAGTCTTCTGAGAAGTAAAACAATATGATAATTGAGCTGCAGGGCATTTCTCATCCATTGAGGAATAAAACCTAGAAATGTTAATTACACTATGATAAATGAAAGAAGTATTTTCTATACTATGTAGCTAATGGCAAGAATATTTTGGCACTGAGGTTAGAAATGTTTTTGAAATTTTTAGGAAGCATAAAAAATGCAATATCTTCAGAAGGAAAGGTAGAACTAAGAAAACGTATTTTTATTACCCTAGAAAATAGTCTTTGACAATACCTAGGCTGTGTTTTTCCTGGTTTCAGGTACTCTTGTGTTTAACTCTTTAAATTTGCTTTACAGTAATATTACCTCAGCATAAATGTTATTTTTTCACTGTGAATTTTTATTGGGATTTTGAGAACAAATCCTTCTCAGCAGGAAACTGGAGGCAGGACTTATTTTGCTGAAGAGATCCAGGGCGCCTCTCAATTCCATCAGATGTATTTTATGTGATACCAGCTCAAAAATCAGCAAAACCATCCTTTCTTTATCCTAATCTAGGCTTGCGAGTCATTAGACAGACTTCCAGGAGCCAAGACAAAAAGGTGCAGGTAATAGGTTTATTCAAAGAAAACATTTTGAAAATGGCAGAAAATAATGACGTATGGAAAAAGAGATGGACCCTGTGTGCTACATGCCATTTTGTGGTGTTTACATTTAGCAGCCAGCGCTGGGGGCACAGAGCTGGGGGTCCCACACCTCTGTCGGTGATACAGCCTATCAGGCTGCTTTGATGACGACATATTCAAGTGATGGGCCCCTACGAGTGACCGGTACGGGAGGCACCCAGAGGCGTTGCTCTGCTGGTTTTGAAGGCATCACCCCCAAAGGCTGCTTTGGGCAGCAGCAGCTCCAGGCTGAGCCCCTGGGAGCGTCCCACAGCAAAGCAACAGGACCCTGAGCTGAGGGGCTTCTTTATCTGGGAGCTGGAGCAAAGGGGGAACGGTGACAGTGGCTGAGGTGATTCCTTCTTTGCAGTGTGAAGTAATCCCATGCCTGTCCCCTCGCCCACCTCCCGGAGGGGTGTCCCACACCTGCCCCAGGGATGCAGGCGTTCAGGTATGGAACAGCTTCCACAAGGCAGAGCATATTTGGGGGTGAGGCAGAAGCAATGCTTTCATCAGAGGAGAAAATAAGTACTAGAGGAAGCACTCGCCTGCTGAAATGTATTAAAAGAGCTCTAAAACTTGATCCAAAATCATTCTGTGACAAGCTGGTAGGGTCACCATCTTAGAAAAGCACCGTTGCTCTTAGGAAACTAACGCCGCCTCTTGCTGTGCCGTAGTCCGCAGCGTATGCCAAAAGGAGGCACAGGTACACTGGCCCTCCCAGGAGGACGCTGCACACATGGGACAGCCTGGGGGGCCACGTCAGAGCTAAGGCCGACTGCTCGCACCAGAAGGCGGCGGCGCAGGTGGGCTCACAGGAACCCCGCGCTGTCGGAGCAGCCGGAGAGCTGGGTGGGCCCTGAAAATGACTGCCCAGCCCCTGCACCCCCCACGGGGCTGGAGAGGACACGGACACAGGACTGAAGTAGACCTTTAAGGTGGGCCTTGAACATCACTCCGGCAAAGGCGTAGATGACGGGGTTCAGGCAGCAGTGGATGAAGGAGATGGTTTCCGTCAGCTGCAGGGCCAGGGCTATCTGGTAGCTTGCCTTGCAGTCATTGATGATGTGCAGGCTCTGCAGGGAGTCTAGGAACAGCACGATGTTGAAGGGAGTCCAGAAGAGGAAGAAAACAATGACAATGATGAAAATCATCTTGATTGCCTTGATCTTGTTCCGATTTTTGCATTTTTGCAGGTTTTTCAGTATCTGGGCGTAGCAGCAAATGAGGATGCTAAGGGGAATCAAGAGGCCTAAGATATTGGCTGCAAACTGAGAAGTGACCTTCCAGGTATTGTCGCCTGGGGGGTATGCGGAGACACACTGCACAGACTGCTCGATTTCCAACTGCTGGTTGAACATGATGTTAGGTACAGAAGCCAAGCCAGCCACCAGCCACAGGATTAAACTGATAATTATGCCAAAAGACGCTGTCCGTATCCTCATGGCATAGACAGCATGGACAATTGCTATATACCTGTCTATGCTCATGAGGGTTATAAAGAAAATACTGCTATAAAAACCTGTGTAATAAAATCCAGCCATTATCTTGCACATGGCATTGCCAAAAACCCACTGGTCTGAAGCGTAGTGGGCTTGGAAAGGGAGAGGCACAACGAAGAGGAGATCAGAGGCTGCGAGGTTCAGCAGGCAGATGTCGGTCATTGTCGTCAGCTTTTTCCTGGTCAGGAGAACCCAAAGGACCAAGGAGTTTCCCAGAAGGCAGAAGACAAACACAAGGCAGTAAAGAATAGGCAGAAAGAGAGATTTAAACCTGCGAAAGCTGTTTCCTTCATTGCACGGAGCAGCGTTTTCATCATATCCGTAGTCATATTCTGTTGTGCCACGGAACTGGCTTGTGGGATTCATCTCAGATACCTGTGCAGGAAAGAGCAAGGGATAAATGGCTGGCTGTCCTGGCATGGGACTCCCAGGGTGGCTTCTGCCTCTCTGTGCCACATAGAGCCCGTGGGTCAGCCTCCAGGCAGAGAGAGACTGCAAAATGCAGTCTCAGTCTCACAGGCTGGACACGAGCAGCTGTGCCACCCAAAGCCTGCGGTTGCAGCCTGCCAATCGTTCCTATACATACATAAGTACGAGCACTGGGACCAGCGCTCCGTTTCCCCGACGCTGCCTCAGTGCCAGTGAGTTAGCACCTTGTCATTACAGTGACAGGGAAAAATTTGTGCCCTGAATAGTCGTAATGGTGCAAAATGGTACAAAACCTGCATCTGATCTAAGAATCTGGATTTTCTTGTGCTCCCTGGGGTGAGGAAGCTTTATGCCTGTAGCATAAAGAACCTTATAAAAGTGTCTCAACCAAAGAAGCCATCACCCAGCAGCATAGCCACACTTTTAGCTGAGCTGATCAGGGCTAGATACTGGCATGGAGTAAGCTAGTTTTCCATGGATGGGTGCAGGATTGCATACAAAAAACCTCTGCAGCAGCAAGGAGCTCGCAGGGCTACACAGCAGCACTTGCAGTGCTGAGCTCTGGGCTGCTGCAGTGAGGATGCCACTGACCTCCGGGTTAGCTGGTGAACAGCTTGGCTGTGCCTGTTGCTAAACCAGAGCAGTTTATTGCTCCTGCCTGTTCTGCCCAACATCAGTTTTCTAGTTTAGAGAAAACCAAAGCAATCTGGGGGTATGTTTCCTCTCTGTCATTTCTGAAGGATTGCAATGAAGACAGCTCTAAGTATAACCTGCTCTCCAAAAGTGAGTCAGTGCTGTAGCCACCTTTTTTTTTCTTTTTTTTTCCTTCTTTTCAGATATCACCTCATGACCCCTATAAAACGGGATCTGTTTTGCCAAGTGTTCACATTTAAGAAGTAGTGGTTCTTTCAAAAGACACTATTTCAAAGGAGTTTGCCTTGTCACTGCTAAGACATTTGCATGTTTATTGTGCACTGCACCTATGTTACACTTGCATACAGGTTGATCGCCTCTTGAAAGAGCTTCAGAGACACAGAGTTTCCAGGAGGGAAGAATAATTTGTAATAATCATTGATATTAAGCTGTAGCAATAATATGAATGACAGTGATTAATTCATTAAAAGTAGAGGACATGCTCTCCTGAGTTAAAAATTGCTGCTCGGGTATACGAAAAGAGAGACAACAGTGAAAATTTTTGTATTGATGAGGAAGGAATCAGAACTCAGCCCTTTTTGCCTGGCTGTGTGACCTTGTGCAGGGAAATGGGAGGATCTGTATGCATAGCACAGAGGGGTGCTGGCGCCAGTGTTCATCCTCTGCTCCAGGTATGGATGCTGCTCATGCCTCGCTGACCTGCCTCAGCTTTTCTTGGGGCACCAGGGCTGCTTCCACCAAAGTCAATTGGCATGTGCAATGCCGAGAAACCTGTTACAACTACTGCACTCAACCCGATGGAGTTCCTTGTTCAGAAATAACAAGTAATGAGAGAAAAGCAGTGCTGCAATCTATGTTGATAGTGTAATTCTTTCCTATACTGAGTTTTCAGCTGTAGGTAGGACTTCTGCGCTATTAATTTCAACTTTGTTTTCATGCATGAACCCCTAAATATCAAGATGTTGAGTCACTAGATAATGGCTGTTCATGCAGCAACAGATACTTGTAGAAAATATTTCTTGCTAATTCTGTTGATGTTGTGACCCTGACACATGTGACTTTAAGCATTGCAGCAATGGGTTGCTTTTCTTAATTGCCTGTCAGGGACCCCTTAAAAGCAGTCCATAGATTCAACAACCAAAAGTAACAAAAAATTTAAAAATAATGAATAGTGTGTTATAGGTATTTAGATATCTATAGATATTTATATAGATATATAAATACATAGATAGATACAGATACATAAAGATTTATAGATAATGGTGCATCTGATTTTGGCAAAATTCAGAAGTGTTTTTCCTGGTCTGAACAGACACTGGAGATGCTCCAATTCAGACTTTGAGACCGCCTTTTCACCGTTAATACCTTTGACAACTTCCGACCAGGGCACAGTATTTTCCATTTTCTCCCCTCTCCGCATCAGTTGGCAAAACAGTCAAACTGAAAAAGCAGTTCTCCAGAAGGTATCGAGAGAGAGATAACTGCTGCAGGTCCCTTTCCCCTGGTTGCCAAAGTTAGCCCATTACTTTTAAGAGTAGCACATTAAATGTGGATGGACTTTACCTTTGATAGCAAGAAGCCTCTACTTCCTCAGTTGGCCCTGATCCCCTTCTTCTCCTGTGTCCTTGTCCTCTCTCTCGGGCTCGGGAGTGTCCAGGAGGTTTACTCCATCGCTTGTGGAGATGGCTGAGATTTGGTGATATGCAGGTGTCAAATGGGCCACTGCCAGTTACAGAATAGGTTTTGAGGCAAAGAGAAGATTTTGTAGCTGTGGTAAACAGGAAAAGAGGTGAGACGGCTTACAAACACGTTCTGTGAAACAAAAATCAAACACGGCTCTTTTTGAAGACAGTAAAGGTAGCACATGAACAGGTGTTCCCCTTTGAATGCATTTGCAAGACCCCCCTTCTTCACAGCCACCCTTGATTTAAGTGAAAAATTTAAAAGGTCAGATATCTCCATCACAGAATACACCCTAATAAATTTGCAACTTTTTACAGAAGCTGATATATAATTTCGAAGTTGCATTATTTTAATTTTTCGTTTCTTTAGCTAATACCAACTTGTATACCACAGTCTGATTATGTGTCTCCCCATTGGTAGTGTATTAACTCTCTCAGCAAAACGCTACTGTACCACAGCTACTGATGCCTCTTTTGCAATCATTTTTTAAGCAGCTTTTATTCAAGTGGAGATATTTCAGAGTTTCTTTGCTACCTCGGGGGTTTTTTTAAGTATATTTTAGTGTATTTAGGATACGTGATCAAGGACAAATTACTGAAACAAGGATAGGCTTGAAATTTTTTATTTTATTCAATAACTTTAAATAATTTTTGGTTTGTGTAATACTGTAAACTGTGGTGCTTTATAAGTCAGCCAAACGGTATGTTTTCATCCATTAATCTCAACAAGCACCATTTTCCTGATTTATAGGAGCACAGAGAATGCAAGAGATTTGCCCAAGAGCCCCAAACAAGTATGTGGCAGATCCAAAGCATGACTGTTATTAAAGTTACTAACCTGCTCCTTGGTAGCAGCTAGCAGCTCCAATCCAAAGTAGCTTTCCAGCTTGCTGGCTGTTGCATAAACAAATAGTGAAAGAGAGTCCTGAAGAAGAGAAGAGCTAAATACTGCAGGCAGACAAAAAAAAAAAAAGTGAGAAATTGCGCTGGGGAAAAAAAGAAGGAACCTAATGAAGGACCTGTGCTAATGAAGGAGCACAGTCAGAAAGAAAAGACCTGTCCCGTGAGGTATTCAAAATGCTACCAATGACCACAGCATCACCCTGCCTCCAAGTACCCAGTTGGTCTTACTACATAAGAGAGACCAGCTCCTCTTTTTTTGTTTATTTTTTTTTCAGAAGTAACTTTTGAATATTGTTGTAATAGAAATTTATTTTATTCTATTTTCTATTTATTAATTATATGATTAATAATGTCAGTTGTATGTCCTGCTGTTACAGACATACAGTACAACATAATGTAACTCCATTTTATTTACTGTTTTTTTTAGAAATCAATAAGGTCAGCTTTCATTATTTCTTCTTATGATCAAAACATCAATCAATTAAAGATGCTCCCTTTTCCATTTTGCACTAGTTCGGCTGATAAGTTATTAACACATGTAAAAAAATTAAACAACAGTTTGACATTAAACCAATAAAAGAATGAAATATATCTGCATTTTAAAATGTTTATATGTATTCTAAAATGAAAAAAAAATCTTTTTTTTTCCTTGAGTTATTTTCTGTTGTGTGTATTATGATTTTGCAAAAAGATTTCAGTTCATTCAAAATGTATATTTTTTTAACTGGGAAGTCTTCCAGATACGTATTTTCACCAGCAGCAATCCTGCATGGCTAGGCAAAGTGAGGCATGAAGCTGGAAGAGTGCAGCAGGGAAACGTCGGAGGAAATGCTGTGTACGTTGGAGAAAGCTGAAGCAAGCAAGAAGATGCAGAGCACCTTAAAGGCAAGGAAAAGAGCTTGGATTCCAGTGAAAAAAAGAGAAGATACAAGTAAGCAGGCCTGGTGACTGCTGTGGTTGGAGGATGGATAGCTGCTGTACTTTGGGCAGACCAGAGAGGCCTGCACTGGGTATACAGGTAACAGCCTGGTAATAAGGAGAGGGAGGAAAAAATTGTGGAGATGCCAGTGTTTTGGAGGGAAACAGCAGAATTACAAAGCCTGATGTAACATTTCCCAGAGCAGCTTTGCTATGTTTTGAGAAGTGACATACACATTCGGGTCCCTGGCTCTGCCTGCCTTTCAGAAAGGTTCACAAAATGCCTGCGCTGCTTCTGGGATGGTCAGCGTTCCTGACACACGGCTTTTCTCAACAGAGGAAGCAAATTCATTAAAGGCAACAAAAGATGTGATTTGTCAAAGCCAGTGAAATGAAGGGAGCATTGACGGGTTGAGGACATGATAAATACAGCTTTGGAAAGGTGCTGTCCCTGGCCGGCAGGTATGAGGGTGGAATGGAGGAGTGGCCCACAGCACCGGGGTGCACTTGGGAGCTGTTGCCTAATAATAATATAATGATAATTAGGATGATGAAAACTAATGGGAGATGCCTGGGTTGGGGGACAGGGAAGAATTGCAGGCAGATTTTATTCTTCTCCCCATGCTGAGCCCTACTCGCTCTCCTAGAGGTAATTTGAGGGGAGCGTGGGCAGACAGAGCACTGCTGGGCTGGAGGGTGGTAGAGAGAAATAACCACCGGTGTATTCACAGATGTGGGGTGCTGAAAGCTGTAGGTATGCTAAACTTCCCTTGAAAGCTAAGAGGAGGATATCTGGCAGGGGGAGGAGGGGAGGTACGCATTTCTGATTTTCTCCACCATCAGCTATGAGCCAAGCTGTAACAAGCTGTATCGTTCCCAATGCTTTTTTCAGTCTGTGAGTAGCATTCACCTCATCCTGAGTTACACAAGGACCACGCAGGCAAACAGGGATTTTTCTACTGAGCCAACAAACAGCCCTTTGAAGTTCATCTGAAGAGGATAACAAAGCCAAAAATGTGGTAAACCAGCAAGAGGCGGTAAAAAATGAACACAGAAGTTAAAGGTCACCTGCACTCGAAAGTGCTGAACTCAAGCGGAAAGAGGTGCAGAGAGGCTGCAAGGTGGCAGGAGGAGCAGTGCGAGAGAGCTGGGCTCAACCTGGTAAAGCAAAGTCGTGGAAGGGATATGTTTGCTATGTACAGACAACCCAGTGAGGAAATGGCCAGGGGAAAAGAAGGGTTGTGTCGCCTTACAGAAAGCACAGGCATATGAGAGCGGTATTTACAGGTTGTCCCTTGGGCTGAAGGGAGTTTGCTGGTGGGGTGCTGGGGCTGTGGAGCAGCCTTCCTGCAGGAG
This sequence comes from Haliaeetus leucocephalus, assembly GCF_000737465.1. Lineage (NCBI taxonomy): Eukaryota > Metazoa > Chordata > Aves > Accipitriformes > Accipitridae > Haliaeetus > Haliaeetus leucocephalus. The sequence goes on from NW_010972589.1 coordinate 1,252,091, forward strand.
GAGAGCAAGCCAGCCGGTGTAACATGGTCCTTGGTTAAGTGTGCGAAGGGGGTGCCTGAACCGGGGGCTCTCATAGCCAGGGACGGGACAGCAGGCACCAGGCAGTCCCTCGTGGGGCCTCAGGGGTGCTGCCAAGGTGCTGGGTGGGAGCTGGAGGGCAGGGAGGTCTCAGATGTGTTTGCTTAGAACCCATCGGAAATCCACCCTAGAGCTCCCTTCTCCAGCAGCCATGGCTGCTGCCTTGCAGCATCCTTCCAGTTGAGTTTTAGCTTGACACTAATACCAGCGCTAGCAACATCTCCTCATACTCTTGTGAGCTTTCGTGTGAAAAAGAAAAACCTTACAGCAAAACAGAGACAACTGACTGTTGGTATCTGCGGTGCTCCAGCTTATGGCCAATTTAGGTTTGGTTGCAAGAGCCATGCCATGTGCCAGGCTCCGTCCACCCTGCCAGGACTGTGAGCTGCAGCAGGGAACAGGTGTGTGGCATTACCACCTTGGTCAAACTGCCGGTGCACAGGCATCTCAGTCACCACTCATGTTAAAAAACACAGGGAAAATGTCACTGTAGGAGGAGCCTTCTGGTTTGTCTTCTTATGTTTTGACGGTGGTTGTCATGGTCAGCCTGCAGCAGCAGCAGTGGCCCCAAGCAGCGGGCGGGTGCTGGGGAGTCGCACACCAAGAGACGGTGCACCACGCCATTCATGCTTCCCCTTTAGCTGCGCCTGCTGCCATCGCCACCGCAGCGGTTCTTCTATTTGCATTCTGAAGTTACACTTTCTGCTGGTTTATCTTCTGTCAGAAAAGTTGGTTCAGTGGGGAAAAAACCCATGCAATGCTTCACACAGCTGAAGACACTGTCAGCCTAAAAGTGACCAGCACATCAGAGTAACACAGGTTTCCACTCCCACAAACTACTCTGAGCCCCAAGGTCAGGGAAGTGATGCTCCACTGAAGCCCCACGTTAAATGGAAAGGCTGTGGCAAATGACACAACCAAAATGAATCTTGCTGTGAGGCAAACGGCATGGCCATGTCTGCAGCTCCTACAGCCAGACATATTCACTGGCTCCAGGAGACGACCCGTGCACGGTAGCTCAGCCTCCGACATTTGTCCCAGAGGGTTTTCTTATCCTGTGCTACCACTGCAGCTCCTCAGCCTGGGGGTGACAGCCAGCTTAGCTGCTGCAAAACTGCTATGCCTGCTCTTGTAGGAACCTCTCCTTCCTCCTATGGAGGTCTAGATGAGTTGAGTTTGAACACAGAAAGGAAACTGTGGTTGCAACAGAAGACACCACCAGCAAGAACTTGCTTTGGCCTTAGGAGCACCAGCCGTGAGCCCTGGTATTGCTCTGGCTGTTTGGTAAGGCACATGGGAGGCACCTTTCTGACACAGCAGCACAGGCTCTGGTGTTGGTGTAGCAGCCGTTAGGAAAAGATGGGAATAAAAGCAGAGTAAGATACCCTACCCGGTAGGATATTTCCCAAGAAAAAAATAAGTATTTCCTGGATCTGCTCGCTATCATAGCACCCAGCTGGAAAGTGGAGGGCGAGTTTGCCTCAAAGCGATGGTAACCAGCCAAGTCAGGCACTCTTATCTGAGAAGAGTACTTTCCTCTGCCTTTGCTGGACAGCAAAATAAGAGCAGCTTCTTAGTCAAAAAGAGGCCTTTTCCTCTCAAATCAGCTCTCACTTTACTTCTCAGAGGATCATATTAGAAGAGGAGGGAAGAAGTGACTTAGTTCAGCAGAGGAAACAAAACCAGGATTAATTGCAACAGGGGGTATGTGATGTTCAGAGATGCTGGGTTGCTCAGCTAAAATGGCTTGTAAAATACCAGCAGTCATCACTGTTGATGGGAAGAACAACAACGGCAGCTCGGCTTTGCAGGAGAAGGTAGAGGCGGGGGGTCGGGGTGAGCATACCCTCCACAGCGTGGGAGCAGTGTGGCAGGAAGCACCTTGATGAACCTCCCACCCCAAATTCCTCCTCCTGGCTATCTCTCTGCCCCAACAACCCTCTCCCATGTGTTTGCTGCCGGCATGGACCAGCAAGTGCCCTTCCCCAGCCGTAGCACCCTCAGTGAATCTCTTGCACACCTCTCCCTCGGGGCAGCAGGTACGGGCAAGGGGTACACCAAGCCCTGGGTGCCTAGGGCTGGTGGTCACCTGGGAGGTACAGAAGGAAACCCCACATAGGAGCTGTCTTTTGAGGAACATTGGCTGTTTCAGTTATTGCCACAATGTTTGGGTCTATTAGCAACAGCTGTCAACACACCATCTTAGTAGGGCCACATCATCTTAATCAAAATTGTTTAATCAGACCATTGCCAGTGTAGAGGTACAAATAAAATACACCATGTGGCAGAATGGTTCGTTTCCCTTTCTTAATGGGGATGACATATTTGTACACCTGTGTACAAAGAGGTGGGTGGGATTTTGTGACCTGGTGACATTTTGAGTGATCAGGTTTTTTGTCATCAAAAAGGTATATTTAGGTTGACTAAAATATCTCTGAAAGTGCCAAGTTGTTTGGGGGGGATTCCCCCCCTGCAAATTAGAGAAAAAAAATGAGGAAGAGTCACAATACTTTATTCTGACAAGTTCCAGACAAAACACTGCTATTTTTCCTGTTTAAATGTGTCATTTTCAAATATACCTTTTTTTAATAAATAACCTCTTCTTCTAACCCTTCTTCAAAAACAGGCAGACTTGAAAGCTTAAAAAAATTCCCAGTAGAACTAAGATGTGTCTGTTTTGCTGATAGACAGAAATTTTTTTTTTCTTTTCAGCTTGGTCAGCAAAAATATTGACACCCTCCACCAAAGTGGAGTAGTATTACTGTAACAGTGCTTGTGTATGCAGACATGTACAAGTGTGCGTACGAAAAACCTATTTGGCATTGCTCTGGCTCTCTCCTGCAGCAGATGGTCAGTGGAGAAAGAAAGGCTGTGAGCCAGAGAGTCTCCAAAAACTTGCTGAGTTTGTACAGGAGAAGCAGCTGGAGGTGCTTGGTGAGGTCTGGATCAGCTCACTCTGCTCCATGCTCTGCTTTTCACTGCCAGCACCAAAGCCATACGGATTATGGCTTTGACAGCTGCGGCCTTGCACAATCGCTTAGTTTCACCAAAGCAGAAATCAGTGCGTTGCAAAACTCCCAGCACGGCAACTCATTCATAACAACATCAGCAGTGAGTGGAATTTTCTCACTCATGCTTTACAACAGTAATCATGGGGCAGAAAGAAGTAAAATACATCTCTTGCATATGGAGTCTTTGAGAATAAGACTTTTCTCCATCTGTCCCTTATCTGATGCTTTTTTTCTCACCCTAAAGCACTTAGGTTTTTAAGCCTTTGCTGTCCCATGCCTTCAGTACACAAGTGCATGGGCACCTCTCAGATAAGCATCTGACACTGCTTCGCCTAAAGGTGGAGAACAGAGAAGGATGCAAGCGAGAGTGAGTTAGAACAGAGAAATCACAGAGAAGAGGGCTGGATGGGACACGGGGAGATCATGTAGTCCATCTCCTGTCTTGAAGGTAGGGGCAATGTCCCCCTGTGATTCTTGCCATGCAGTTGTTCAGCCTGCTCCTACAGCCTCTGCTTTCTCCTCAGCTCCTTACAAACCATCCCAGTGCTTCACCAGACTCACTCCCCGCAAATTTGTCTTAATACTTAACCTAAAACTCTCCTGGTATGATTTGAGCCAGTTATTTATCTTTTCCATGGAGGAACAATTCCTACTTTCTTCTAGCTGCCTTAAAATATTCTAAGATCATGTTTCCCTTCGATCTTAATAGCTCATATTACATCATCTTTTTCTTTTAGGTCATGTTTTCTAAAATGTTAATTGTAGCCACTGTTCTTCTTCAGCAGCTGTCCAGTTTTCCTTAATCTTTTTTGCATCACAGTGCCCAAAACTAGACATAGAGCCCCAGCTGTGGCCTCACCCCTGGCAAAGCAGACTGGAGGAGTCACCTGCCTGGGGTGGCTGTCTTCTTTTGTGGTCACGTAGCACTGGTGATTCATGCTTCTCTTGTGCTGGATGCTGGCCCCCAGATCCTTTTCTCCAGAAGCACTGCCTTCCCCATCCTGTGTTTGTGGTCTCGGCTGACCCTGCCCATGTGCAGAAGCCAGCACTCGTCCTTAATGAACTGCAGCCCAGGCTTTTCAGTCTGTCAGGGTCCATTGGAGCAGCCATTCTGTCCCCCACTACATCTGCACCCCCTCCCAAGGTGGTGGCATGTGTCAAAATAATAGAACCATGCACCAGCCCTTCAACCAGAGCAGTAACGCACACGCTGGCTTGTGCCAGGGCAGAGCGCAGCCCTGGCTGCAGGACGCTTCTGGGCAGCTCTCCTGTCCAGCAGCAACCGCTCAGGAGTTTGACCACTTGTGCACCCATGTAAAGGTTGTTTGATACACTCAGAAAGCTCGCTAGCCCCAAGGTACGGGATACCACTGCTTTGCCCGGTTGTCACGAGGCTGTAACTGAGGCTGATTTGACAGAGCTGCTCCTTGACAGATCTATATCGGCTCTTATGCTTTTTATTTTCTTGCAGGCTGCTTATTCCTTCTCGTGCTTTCCAGCAACTGTAATTACAGACTGGCACGCAATTCCCTCTCTGGCGTAAGCTGATGTTTCCCCACCAGAGTATCCTGTGCTGGCTGGCTGCCCAGTTCTTGCCACCAGAGCTTGGCATTGGCCATACTGGTTTGGAGCAAAGGGCCACCAGAGCCAGCGCCCTGCCCCAGCAGCACACAGTCCCAGGTGCCCCGCTCTGCAGAGGGGGCAACCTCGCTGCCCGGCCAGGCAGCGGGCACCAAAAACCACTGCACGCCTTCCTGCCGAGGCTCAGGGCTTTCTTCTCAGGGCTCGCTGACCCGTCAGGTGTGAAGTCTCTGAGCTCCAGGACAGAAACCGGGCAGGATTCCTGCCACCGCAGCCATACCGCTTAACCCTGTGCAACGCTTTTTGGCTCTGTGGAATGCAGATAAACCACATGGGGCTGAGGTGTGGGTGAGGGCACTCAATTAGCTGCTCAGTTAAATGGCTAGACTGGTTCCTGGCGGGGTTTGGGCTTGGCCCCATTTGCACTTTCTGCCCTCCGGGAGCCACAGCATGCAGTGCAGACCACCAGACTTGCTCCTGGGTGCAAGGCTGGTGCCCGGCCGTGGCCACGGTACCCCTGCAAGGGCTCAGGCCACACTGCCATGGCTGCACCGCTTCTGCCTCCCAGCTGGCCTCAGGCTGCGCCGGCACTGGGGGCTGCGAGCAACCGGGGGGGGCTGCGAGCAACCGGGGGGGGCTGCGTGGTGGGAAATTCCCCGTGTGGCCACTGGCACCCACAACTGCCTCTTGAGCACAGCTCGGCTCTCACCACAGGAGCCTCCTGTGGAAGCCGCTCTGGAGGCTTATCAGATTTTAAAAGGAAAAAAGGGTTTTGACATTCGAAACCACGCTCTTAAAACAGGGAAGCCTGTGTGGTTTAAGACCAGGATCGTGACTTGGGGACCTTGGATCCAAACCGGCACCCTGCCACTGGCAGCGGGTCCCCTCGGAGGGGTCGCGTGCCTTTAGCGACGTGCCCCAGGGCAGGCGGCTCTTGGCACAAGAGCATCTCACAGTGAAATCTGGGCAACGCTCCCATCCCGCTGGCACTTCCCATCTAGATGGCAGTGGCTATGATCTCAAAGCAGATGTCTGCACAGTGTTGTCCTGTCTTTCGCATTTTCCCCCAAGGCTCTGCTCTCGCCGGGGGTGTGAAGAGAGGCTTTGCTGGGGTGACACACAACTCCCGCAGTGCTGTGGTCCAAGAGAAGGTGTGAGGAGAGCTCAGCAACGCTGCTGATAAATCTCTATCTGAGCCACTGGTAAACAGGAAGCTGCTGAACAGCTTTATTCTTTTTCTCGTTTTTTTAGGTTCCTTTCATCTGTTTTTTGTAGCTATTCTTTTTGCTTACTTCATCTCAGGAAACAGATTTTTCTGCCACCTCTTGCAGGAAATATGCAAGATACAAAAAGTGTTGAAAACCTCATGGTTAGCTCAACCCGCTGCACGAGAGGTGGTGAGTCAAAAGGCCTGGCAATGAAGGCATGGCAACGAGGGCATGGCAATTGCACTGGCATAAGCTGGAAGCCCACAGGTCAAAGTCACAGTGGTGAAAGTAAGGCTAAAAGGATTTGACCGTGCAGAATAGAGACACAGACTTTTGTGCTATGATTAGATGTTGCAACTCGGGGGCTTTTCACTGGTATCAGAAAATGCTTTCAAACCTTTCTGATCAGATGAGCCAGGGGCGTAGCTCTCTTTCCAGAGCTGCAGCACAAGGCTCTTGGGGAACTCATTTTCCACAGCAAAGACTCAGCAGGGAGCCTGCTGTCCACACCAGGCACATCCACCACCCACGCCATGCCACGGCAAACAAGCGCAGCCACGCTGAGCCCACCTGCCAGAGCTTGCTGGGGGAGAGGGACGGCCACGCGTGCGCTCAGCACCTTAGTGTGGACCCAGTGAGTCGTCTGGACACATCAGGGGCAAGCAGGACAGACAGTGCTGCTACTTAGCAGGTACCCTAGGCTTGCCCTAGGCTGCAGGCAGCAGCGCAGGTACAAAACCTGCAGGGATCAATGCTCACCGTGTTTAAACTCTCTCCTGATCTTGCATGGTGCTGCTTGAGAAAACGAGCAGATAATGAAGCCCCTGCTGCTTACAGGGAGACATGCCAAGGTTTGCCAGCAATAATGCTGGCAGGATAGGGTGATGCCGTGGGGAGCGGGGCAGGGGACAGGCATTCCTCCCACCACAGCCTGGGGCCGCGAGCGTGGCTTCAGCTGCAGCATGGCTGACCTTGCACTGACAGGAAGGAGTTTGCTTTATGCATCAGCCCTTCATACCTGCCTTCCGCCTTAGCAGCGAGAAGGATCCCTTAGGCTAGCCAGGGTAAAGCAGAGCTTGCACTCCCACTGCCTACACTGTCCTCCTCTCCTGTGGGCTGGGAATGGACATGCACAGCTCAATAAAGGTAAGAGATACAGCCCCAAATGTTCTGAAAAATACCAGATCCAGCGAGAAGTTGGGTTAAAGAAAAGGAGGAGTGTCTTTCCAGTATGCAGATACACGGGGAAGGTTTTCTTCTCATTACCAAACTGCAGTTTCATGTTTTTCTGGTGTACTGAAAGTACCAGAGGGGCTCTTGTGGGTTTCAAATGAGTGGGACAAAACTGATAAACTTTTGTCACTGCATAGGTAAAATCTGTATTTCCTTTTACAACACACAGAATTTCTTTTGCTGACTCTTTTCTGATACACTCTAATAATTCCAAGAACCATCAATATTTTCTACCTCCCCTCTTATAAGTTTGTAGGCAGAAGAGTAAAAAGTCAGAAGTTTCGTTAACCTTTTGAAATCGCTGGGTGTGAATGTGTCTTTCTAGCCAGGACCAAACACAAGACCAGCTTTTATAGACAAGAATAATAGCAATGTGCCTGCATTTCTTGGACAGAGCAAAGGACATCTGAGAAATCCTGAAGTCAAGAGCTGAGCCACAATGCTTTAGGCAATCTTTGAAGAAAAAGAAAGCTCTTGAATTCATCTCAAATAGTATTGAAAAATGAATGGTTTAGGTGTTCTTCTTTTGCCCCAAATGCTGATCTGCTTCCTTCATCTTTATTCTGTCAAATACATGCAAAGCCAGTAATTCCAAAACTCTAAATTCAGTAATTCTGAAAACCCTTCCCGGTGTGAGCTTTCCTTAAGGAAGAGTCCAGAGCACAGGCAGGAGCAGTCAGCACTGGGAAACCTTCACACCTTACTTTGCCAAGGATAATTGTTGTAAGTTGGGACAAATAAAGCTTTTCTTTTTGATTACTTAAGACTTTTAACAGTAAAATGGGTCTGAAGATGGAACAGAACAACCCCCATTTATTCTTACTATATCTCATTCCAGTTTTGGAAAATTAAAACCAGAAAGTTAGACCAGAAAGTCTCCACTGTAGTGCAATAAAATAGATCCACAGTCCAAGGCAGCAAAGTGAAATCACATTGTAAAAAAAAGATGCACAGTGTTTTGGGGTTTTCTTTGCCTTTTGAAATGTGAATAGGTATTCAGATAAGATATGAACCAGCAGCTGACCACATATACCACAGGAGGTTAATGTTTAATGTACTTCCCAGTAAGGCATTCTATTCAACAATACAAGTGTGCTCCCAACATGGTTTTATTTATCTTCTCAGTGTTAAGCTTTGCATAAAACACATCTTTTTACTACCCCATTGCACAAGTAGAGGAAGCGACTGCACAGAGAAATTACACGTTTGCCTCCAGGCTCTCTAGAAACCTGTGACAAAAAAGGGTCATTAAATCACTTGCTGTGTTAAAAATTCAGGGAATCATCTACAAGCCTTACATACAGACATGCTTTTAATACAAAGTTGGGGTTTGGTATATCTTAGGTCTAGGGTCCTAAACTATGGTCTGAGGGCGCTGGTGGCCAACAAGATCATGCAAGTGGCCTTTAGGTGTTACAGAACCATGTCAGAAGTAGCATTCATCACCTGTCATCAAAATGCTGATCCCAAGGGTGCTTGGTGGTCCTCCAAGAAACTCTTCAGGAAATAAATTCATGTAGGCTTTTGGGTATGCATGCAGCCAATGAAAATCTAACTGAGGAACCTGGAAAGGACTCGGAGAGGCTGGTCTAGCAAAACATAGCCATAACTACAGTTCACACAACTCCTGTTACAGCACATCTGTGCCATCCCGAACCACGCATTACAAGGAGCACAACAGAGAGGTCTGCCTGCCGTGTCTGACAATCAATCTAATGCAAAAAGAAAAGGCATCTGATCGTCCAGTAAACAAAAAGTTTTCAGCGGTGTCAGCAAAGTGGCCAGCTCACTGTGCAGTGACACAGCGGCACGGTGCAGAGCTGAGCCGCAGGCAGCGGGAAAGAGAGGTGGCTGGGCAGGCAGCCACTGCCCACCGCTGCCCCGACATCCCGCTCCTGCTGCATGCCTGCAGCGCAGTGCATGGGGTGCCAAAAGGAGGGGGCTCACCTGTGGTGCAAGAGCCCCAGCAAGGGAATTGCTGCACATGGAGAGAAAATCATGCTCTCATAAAAGGCAGCCAGCTCTGCTGGCAGGCAGGGATACCAGGGGTTATACAGAGGTCTAAAGTTTCATTTGAAGTGTTTTCAGAGAACCAGCCAGGTGAGAAAGGATCAGCCCTTTGGCCATCACCAAAGTGTGAACACGCAGCGCCTGAGCTGCAAACATCCTCTCTGCTGTTCCCTCCCTAGCGTGCCCATGTTTCAAATCCTTTCTCATCTCTGGTGCTAGTGACAGGATTACCAAAGGTGAGCAGTGCCGCAGGGCTGACAGATGCGCCAGGTCACTGTCACCCAGAGCCATGGGTGCAAAAATACAGGGATCAGCCGGGGGGGAAGGAGCGACCAACTTTCAGCACAGCCACTTCCAAGACAGTGCAAATACAGCTGCGGGAGGAGAAGACATGCAGTGGCAATTGGGCTTCACGGAGTCCAAAAAGCAACAGGTGAGCACGAGAAGGAAAAGGACAGGCTGTCCTAAAGACAAAATACAGCCACCAGTCAGTCCCCTTGTAGTAAAGTGCCAGGGTTTGGGCAAGTTTTCCTCAATGCTGGGTAGGTAAAACAAATTCCCACGCCTGCGAGCACTACCTACCTCCCAGCTCAGTTCTGCTTCAGCCTCCTCCTCCTTCTCCTCCTCCTCAGCCGGCAGCACACACTTTGGCAGGAGTGGTGCAGGAGCCCAGGACAGAGCAGCTTTCAGTGGCGTGGGGCAGCAGCTGCTGGCTCCTGGGGCTGCCGGGATGCACAGATGGTGGGAGCTGGAGGCTGGCGTGCGGACAGCACGGGTTGCTTTTGGGCATCGAGGCTCCCCCCTCACCGAATAGTCAGATATAGTCCAGTTTTCTGGAAAGAGTGCCTCTGTATGTTTCAATATATGAGGGCCGTTGTCTCTTTGACTGCTGCAGCTGTCAGCCAGCTTCTCTGCCTCTAATTGCGAGATGGGGTGCTAAAGTGCCCTTGGATTTCATGTTACACCATTAAAATGGGTAAAATGCTCTATGCTGGAGCAATGCAGGAAGCACAGTGTGGATTCCCCAGTCCAGACAGCCACATGTTAGGTGTTTCTTCCCCTTGCACAGCCTCTTGCCCTGTGCCCCAGCTACCCCCTTTGGGGAGCCCTTCCATCTCCGCTGGAGGTGTCCCCCCCAGGCTCTGCCTCACTGGCCAGAGCCCCCCCCCCAGCCATGAGAGAGGCACATCTAAGTCTTTCTCTCACCCAGGCCTCAGACGTCAGTCCTCCTCTCCCTGGAAGCCAGCACCAACCCCCAGCATGCCAAAATGCCTGGAGGCAGGGGCTGCCATGGGATGGCAGGGACCAGCACAGGACATCGGGGCAGCCACGAGCAGAGGATGGCAAAGGGGAGTCCAGGCTCGCCAAGAGGAGCAGCAGGAGGAGGGATACAGACAGCCTGTGCTGACGGCACCGGTCCTGGAGCTCACCAGCCCACAGCAAAACGCAGCCGAGAGGTGCCTCTGCTGCCTGCAGCCCTCCAGCGTGGGACGTCTCTGTGGCGCAGGGTGACAGTCCAGTGAGTGCAGCCGTTCCCCTGCCAGCCCCTCACAGGTGGGAAGAGGGGGCTTCGTGTGCGTACAGCTGCTTGGCTGCCTTCATTAGCATGGGTTCGGCAGAGGACTCAGAGGGACCTTAGCTCCTCTTTTCTGTCATCCGGTGTAGCATGTCAACCACAAATTGCAGACAACAGGCAAAGAGCTGAGACGAACAGTGAACCTGGGTAAAGAAAGTGAAGCAGCAGGAGTAGAAGCTCGGGGCGTGGTGAGGGGAGATCCAGGGAGGCCAGGACAGGGTGGGATGCACAGCGCGGCACCGAGAGGGAAACGGAAAGCAGGTGATGAGGATGAACATCTTGCACGGTCCTTAGCCTTGGCCATGCTTGAGCTGATCTTTCTTTTTTTGTGCCCTGAGGTGCTCCAGTGCCTCTTCCTCATCTGCTGCACTGCACTGACCCCAGGAACCAAGCTCTGCTGCCAGTGCCGCCAGCTGGGCATGGAGCTGGTCTTCTGCGACTAGCTAATGCTTAACTTTACCTGCTGTAAACCAAGAGCAGGATCTGGCCCCAGAGCATCCGGTTCCCCTTTGTGCAAAGCCTGTTTGACTACATGCCCCGGCTTCCACTTTTGGCATTGCAGCTGCATAGCTCTCTGGCCCTACAGAGCTGGTGGCAGGACTCCTGCACACCTTCTGCTCTGCTACCAGCTCTTGTCAGCTCCTTCTCACATGCCCTGGAATTGCTACTCCATGTCCCTCCAGAAAAGAGGAGAAGTCTTCCAAAACATGCATGCTTTTTCCCATTGCCCTGTAGCTCTCCAAAGCTACGTAGGCAAAGTACTGTGAAGATCAGACCTGCCCATGAGCGGTGCCCAGCAGGAGACAAGGGACCTCAGCTAGGTTATGGTAACTAAGGGTGTAATCAATCCTGGGAGCAAGCCAAACTCCTCCCCTATGCCTTGGCCCATGGTCTTTGTCTCCCATCCTTGCATCTCACTCTCAGCCATTCATTCTGCAGTCATATTTTTGTGGCACCCTTAAGACATACTCGTTTCTCCAAGAAAACATTAAAAAACAAGCCAAGGTATCTCAGGAAGAGATGAATTAAGGATGTCTTTGCAAGAGCTTTGCCTTCTGGGGACATTTTCAGCTCACACCCCTATCCAGGATCCAGCTGCAGTCCCAAAGAACAGCAGGACATGGGGGGCTCCAGCACTGATCCCATTTCCAGTGGCTCAAATTAACTGAGGAGGAAGAGATGGGACAGCATGCAAATTAGCCAGATTTGGAGCCAGCATCTGTCCTGAGGTCCTGACCCCAAAAACCACCCTGTTGAATTACCCTGAATGTTCACCATGAGGCATTAGACCCCGACTGTCGTCACAGAGCTGTTTGCGTTGCAGCACACAGCGCAACAAGGAGCAGAGGTTACAAAACAGCTCGTGGGAAGGAGAGGGCCAGAGCTAAGTGTGGAAGGGAAGGCCTGGGAAGAGGAAGATGTGTTAAGGCCCAGATCATTCCTGCCCAGATTGTCCGTGCCTGGTTTTATTTTTGTAAAATTAAGAATATGTATTTTTGATCATCATGATGGCTCCAATTCCACAGCAGGACTCCAGTTCGCTCCTGTGTATTTCTCCTCCCTTTTCATTTTTTCCCTTGCAGCTCAGCAGGATAGAGACCTAGAGGGTCAAATTTGGCTGCTCCACTGACCAGAGCTGGGCTGCTGCACAAAGCACCAGCTGAAATGTTCCAGAGATCTTTCTTTCTGGCCTCATTTCATCTTCCCACCCCTGCTGCAGTTCATTTGCACCAACTTAGTCTGATGTGAGCAGAGGGCTCTTCATATTCCTGACTGTATTCCTGAGACAAAGTGGAAACAGCGGATTTGGAAGCCAGCATGTGGATGTGTTTTATTTACCCCAAAGGTGAGGGACTGACAGCCTCACTGATCTGATCCTTCTCCTTAACCCACATGCAGAACTGATTGCAACTCCAAGGGGTTTTAAAGGGCAGGTGATTCATACCTGAGGTTTCAACTTTCTCATTGGGAAACAGTGATTTGCTGAGGACAGCTTTTATTTTCCAATCCTCAACTCCTGCCAGCAGAGATTAAGGTGTCCCTTCTGTCCCATGCTCCCCAGCGCCGCCATTTTGGACTGGCATGAGACCCTCCATAGGGTCACATTGCTCAATGGTGCACAAGCACCCTCTGCAGTCCTGGTCTGAGAGGTCAGGGCAAACTCCCAGACATCACCCAGAGCCTCAGTGGGACCAGCCAGGCTTCCACGACCCACCCTCCCCCCAAAAAAACCAACCCACCCCATAGGGAGCCACCCTAAAGGACAGGGGCTGGTCGGGTGTGGGAGCTCTGGGTGCAGCCAGCCCCGTCCTCCATCACCAGCCCTGCGTGCACGGCCTCACACATCCCAGGAGGGGCGAGGGAAGAGACCCCACTGCAGGCACTGGGTATGTTTCAGCCGAGCGTCCCCCCACTCCGCTGCAGGACAGCCTGCCCCATCACCTGGGCAGTCACCAAAGGCCAGAGGCAAGAAACCTCCACTGCCAAAAACTTGGGAAGAAAGATGAAAACAGGGCTCCCAAATCTGATTACATCCTCACTTTATTTAACTGCCCAGGCAGAAAAGGAGAGCAAAAAGGGATAAGTGAAATAGGGTTTGACAACGACACATTGCTACAATTACAGTCACACTCTGTCAGGTCCACATGGTGTCCCCTAAACAGGGCATGAGTCCATTCTGCCATCTTCGGCACCTGGGGAAAATGGATGGGGGGGGGGGAAATGGGGAAACAGTAATATTTCAGCCAATTCTGATGCTTGGTTTCATGATGACTTCACTAAAAGTGCAGGAAGCAAACAAAAATGTACCCGCTCCAGGAACACGCGGTGACAATTTGACTCAGTTTCTAGAAAAGATGAGTAGGGCATTTTGTCTTCAAGCCAGCTTAAAAGCAGGTTTTACGGAAACCTGTATACAAATGGTTACACTGAATCTGATCTAAATGTGGCTTATATGAATTTAGCTTACCTTGACAGGAGGAAGGCATGAAGCCAGTATATACATACGTATGTAGCCAGACTTAAACCGAGATTTCACTTGCATGGTTTTGTGGTGCTTTAACTAGATCAGCTGGTAACTACCACCCGTTTTGTTTATGGTCAAAGCTTCATAACTTTTTTTGCAGCAGTTCAAATTCCTGCCTCCAACCCCCTGAGCCAAAACAACAAAGCAGGGTGCTCAGTGATGGCTGGCAAAGCTGGGCACTAATTTTAAACCTTTTCCTCACCCATTTAAGCGGTGCCACCTGACCTTTGCGCAGCTGTATCGGAGATGTGAGCACATATTTCATCCCACCATGGGATGGAGAACCTGCCCAAGGGTCGCCCACGACCAGCCTGGAACGTATGATGCTCCATCCATTCTCCCCTGACAGGGCGTGAAAGCCCCCAAGAGCCCAACGGGCTAAAACCCCACCCAGAAACTTTGAACAGGAGTTGCAGAGGCTTCTTGGGGGGGTGGTTTCTTCAAGGTGTGGCTTTATTTTTGGCTGCTGCCATTTTAGGAGTTTTTCAGGCTTGCCCGCTCTCTGCCACAGCTGTACTGGGATTGAGAAGTCTGGTGCTAACTAGGAGAGGTCCCTGCTTCCCCAGGCCCAAAGCTTTCTCAGCCCCGAAGTGGAAATATACTCAAAACTTTAACAAACATGTTTTCTCCGAAGTGTTCCTTTGCCATTCGAGGTAGAAAGATATTAATAAAATCAATCTACATGCAGGAAAACCACTTCCCATCTCAATTAGTCATATTTCATTTGCCAGATATCAGAAGATCTCCACGCTCAGCTGCAGAGCACTTCAGGAAAACCAGAATAGTCAAACCTGCCATGTGCTGTGGACGCAGGCAGAATTTTTCCCCTCCTTTTGGCCTGTATTTGAATTTCTGAACTTTCTTTACGTATCATAAGGATGTATATACAAGCCAGGGTGCAAACTTTGTCATTTTTCCTCTGCCATCATTAAAAACAAATAGACGTTGCTCTTTCAGCAAAAAAAAGGAAAATTATACCCTGTTGCTCAGATACCTACAGGGACAGTCTCATAAAATCCTAGATGAAGAATTGAAACAAAAATACCTAAATTTCAAATAGTGCTCTCTCTGCATTACAAATGGAGATCTGAGACTCAGTTTTGTAACCAGAGGATCACAGAAAAGATGACTTCATCAGTTCATCTAAGCTCTCCTCCACTTGAGCTCCAGTTGACTGCAGCAGGGCTATTTACTTGTTATCTTAGAAATCTTGCTGCAGCTGAGGGACTGCCCTTACGTGGTAGATAAAGCCTTAACAACTTCAGCTCTGACAAAATCCTTTCATCCCTTTTTGCCAGCTTCTGCACCCTTCCATCACCTGCCTCCTGGGGGTATTTAAGAACAACTGTCATTACTGTTAATGAGCACCATGGATGCACCCGGGTGGAAGCCAAGGGCAAAGTATCAAGGGTGTCTTTGAGAAAGGGAACATTGAAACCTAAGTATCATGTTATCACATTATGTGGTTTTTATCAGATAAAGTGTGAAAGTGGCTGTTGGTGGGGGAGCTGCAATGAAAAAACATGCTATCTTCTTATCTAAAATTCAAGCAAAACCATAATGTTTTTGTCCATCAGACTTAGCAGGTGGTGCCTCTCATTTCAGACTCTTCCTTTTTTGAAACACTGCGAGTGAGTCGCTTTTGGAGGAGTTGCAGGTGGACAAGCCGGTGTTCCTCCAGCCTGGGGGCAAGCTGGGGGACTGGGGCATTGAGGCACAAGGGTGCACGACCGAGACGATGGAGCAAGGGTGCCTTGCATCTCCCACGGGGCCAGGGCGGTCTTTGCCTGCTCGAAGAAGGGGGTTCTGCTCCAGAGGGGTGCCAGGGTCTGGCCTGGGCAGGAGGAGGTTTTTGTTGGTGGCATCTGCCACTGCACAGCTGCAGCCCTGCCCCACGCACCGCTGAGCCATTTCCAACAGCCTTTGGGAAGTCAGGGCCGGTGGGTGACACACATTTAGCAAAATAGCTTCAGCTGGAAAATAGAAAGAAAAAAAAAAAAGAAGGGGAAACGTTATGAAAAGTCGACGTGAGGTTTCAGCTTCTAAATGCAAGGCTTGCCTGCCTTTGTGTTCTGCCCTTTGCGGTTTTGCTTTAAAATGATGTTTGCACTTTGAAAAATGAGAAAACCACCAGGTAATTAGAGTGCCCTTCTGCCTTCCCCCATGAAACATCTTGGTCCCAAACAGATGGGTGTTTTTCTTACTTTTTCACTAAGAACAAACTCCAAACGTTTTCATTTCAAGTGAACCTGAAAATACCCTGTTGCTGCCTAGGTTTTGGTCCAGCTTGACAAACTGATGCAGATGCAGATACAGCTGGTGCTTGGCGCCTCTCGCGCACTTTTGAGGAGAGACTCCGCTGCCTGGGGAAGACCACAGGTCCCAGTGACCTCTCAGCCGGGCAGTTTGAAGGCAGCAGGGAGGAGGAGGCGATGCAGCAGCCGGTCCCAGGCTGCTGTGATGGAGCTTCAGCCTGGATGGGCGATTGAGTCTGGCAGGGGCCCATCGAGGGCGACGGAAGGGAGCAGGGGAATGGAGAGGGAGACAAAAGAAAGATCTTGTCCTAACACACCACCAGCACCCCAGTGCCCAGCAAACAGCACGAGGGACCTGGACTCACCTACAGCCACATGTGAGACCTACTCAAATCTGACTTCCCAGCAGCTCTGCTTACCTGTGGCTGGTGTAGATGTGGATGTTACCTGCCTGCTGAAGAGCAGATGCTCAGCTAAGCCTCCCTTTGGGTGTCTGCATCCCTTGCAGGGCATTTCTGGGGCTTCTGGGGGGGAAGGCAGGGGTTAGCCCTGTTCAAGTGTGACACCTATTGCTGAGCCGCACCCCTGCACCCAGCCTGCACCCTGCTCTCCTTGGCAGAGCCAGTGCAGGCAAGAGGTGTGAGGAGCTCTTCTCAAATCAGCTGGTCCTCTTGCAAAAAACAGACAAATCTCTTGGCTCACGAGCCTTTTTATTTTTCCAGCTCTACTCATAGATCTAAAAAAAATCGATAATGTCTATAAAGATGCAGAAAAACTTCCTTAAACAGGCGCACACCTCACATCCTTAAGCTGGACGGAGAAGAGCGGTGCAGCTGCAGAAGGGCACGGGCAGGGTGGGTTGTCGCCGGTCAGGATGGCTATCAAAGCAGACACCCCAATAACCTTTCTGGATCTTAGGGTGTCTCCTATACTGTGCATGTGGTCTAAGGAACGGAATTACACCTGAAGTCCAGGGAAGCACAGTGCTACTGGCTCTTGCACTTCTTATTTTTACAGACTGATAAATATATTTCTAATTCTATAGGTGCTGCTTTCATCCTGTTTTTGCTTTTTTTTCTTTGTTCATTTCCACAGAATTACTTTTGACTTGTATATGATTTAAGTGACTCAGCTCCCTGATTTTTTTTTCCCAGCACAAAGGCAGCAGAATATGAACATGATAAAAAAGGACAGTTGGCTAGCTGCTAGGAATGAGAAGGGGTCTGTTGAAGTCAGAAAAAATGCTACCAATTTACTTCAGCTGAGAAGCCCCTGGTAACTGCCTTTTAATGGAGGAGCTGCCCCTAAGTTCCTCCAAAAGCTGCAGTTGGTTACTGTCATGATCCATCCATATTAATTCATTCCCTATAGTCAAGGCTGTTTTGTGTCCTGGCCGACATCTTCTACAGGCTGAGAAAAGCCTTTATCAGCCAGACTTTACCTGCAGCAATAGGTAGTATCTTCTGCTAGAACAAAAGACATTGGTGGGAAAAGAGACAATGTGTTGGACTGAGAGCTGAGCTGTTTGTTATCTCAGTCACAGACGAGAGCTTGAAAGTGAAGGACTTGCTGAGGCTCACCTACAAGCAGGCAAGCTCTCCAAGCATCTTGGTTTTTCATTCTCTGTCAGCTGGTCTGTAAAACCTCCTTCGGCAAACCTCACTTTGCTCACATCAACCCCCTAGGGCTCCTGCCAGTTTTATACACCACGGGCAGCAGCAGCTTGCAGTACAGCTCGGCAGAAGTCAGGCTTTTCAGTGCTGGGGGAAATTCCAAACTAAGGGAGAATTGCATTTTGTTTCAGGAAGAGAAGCAGTAGTTTGTGACAAAAAGGAAGAAAACAGAAATTGCTCTGAAATAATGCAGGTTTCAATGCTGGCTCCTTACAGCTGTGGTGTGCGCTTCCAGCGAGCTCTGGCATCCAGAGCTGAACGGGGGGGCTTGGCAGTGCAAGGTCCTGAGGGCAGACTTACACAAGAACTGAAACGAAGCTCAGGAGCAGTTCATAAAGTTTGCTTTACAAAGCAAATGCTTGCTCCGTTTCACGTGGCCGTGATAGCCCCGTGGTTTGGCTGCATCTGCCGAGAAAGAGAGGCCACCAAAGAGCCCTGGCCCCGAGTGCTTTGCATTGCACATGTCCTTTGTGCTCGGCTGCCTCGCACCCAGCGAAGGAGCAGCCGCTGCAGGCACACCGGCTGGTTTTGCAAATGCACACTGGGTCCTGTGGGCACCGCGCAGCCTCGCAAGTGCCTGCTGGAAGCAGGGGTGAAGGTTTGCTCTTTGCACTGCAGTCAGCTCGGCTTCTGGAGGAGAGGTGCAGACAAGTATGGAGGTACAGCTGGTTGCTTGGGGGTGGTGGCTAAGCTATGTAGCAAAATCCAAGAGATTTGTCTCTGAGTCGCAAAGCATTGGCAGGGGAACCTGAAAGCCCTGTGCTCCCCAGGGCTGGGACACCATGGAGCTGCACCCTTGCACACAGAGGGAGTAGGTGGGATCGCATCCTGGCTTTGAAGAACGGAAATGTGTTTATTAATCCTGTGTCCTGTGCAGATCCTTCATGTCATTCATGGATAATTAGCCTGAATTCACTTCCACATTATCATCCACAAATGTATTTAAAATCTGTTTTAAGTAAGGAACAATTTGAAAAGGGAATGTGTACAAGGAGACTACTTTCTAGATTATATGGCCTTTACGGAAGCCTGGAGACTCATGCTAAAAGCTCCTAATTGCATTACTGCCTTCAGCTTCTTGCCTTTTGGTTTTCTGCCCTTTAATTTGGGGAAGGAGTTGGCCACACTTCCCCGCTCACAAACTTGATGTTCCTTGAGACATGCAACATTGGTTGTTCAACATGGTTTGAGCGTAGTATCACTAAAGAAGACAAATATACCTCTGCCAGGTGAATTGAACAGGACAGATGGCCTGAATGACTGGAGCTACCTCAGAGCTGACGTAGTGCAATCTAGGAGCTAGGGAGCATTTTTGGGGAAGAGCGTGACAACCCTTGTTGCATAAAGTATTGTCTGCCCTCACTGCACTTACCGCAAGATCTCGCCAAAGGACAGATGGCCGGACATGTTATGAAATGTCTCAGGAACTGGAATATTAAGATTTTGTCTCGGTTCGCCCATGCTTCACACACAGAGCCCCTGATGTTACCTCCTGCTGTGGAATGTGGGCTACAGCTGACTTTTTGCTAAAGAACAGCTTATCTGGGTGGAATTGCTGCTGCTGGCCACCTGCTTGCTCATACTTTGGCGTTGAAATATGGGTGCACAAACTGCATGGCATGGCAGATGGAAATGTGCAGGTGTCTTCTGCAAAGTGCCATGGCTGCACAGAGGTAAAGCGCTTTGAGCTGCCTCTTACAACAACAGAGAATGTTCAATATAAGGAAATGAGCAAAATGCTAGAGAAAAAGATCTGGGAGCGTGAAAGCAAGCCAGGTCTAGCAGGATCTTAACTGCTGGGCTCAGACTGAGCGTTTCAGCCAGCTGTATTTCAGCCCAAACCTTTGAAAGGAACAGCTGTGCTCACAGGGGCAGCCAAGGGAAAGGATTTCTTCTCTGTAAAGCCTATTGAGAGGAAAGCATGCACTGAGTCTGTCTGCTGGGAGGTGGGTCTTACCCTGCGGCACAGACCAAGCACAGTCCAGTGCCACCTGAACTGCAATCACCGCAGGATCAGCTCGAGAAGCCATTGCTGCCACAGTTGTTCTTAGGAACTGGGGGAAAATATTTGAGGGGATGGGTTCCCCTCTTCAGATGAAGCTTTTGCAAACGCGCCTTGCCCAGGCCGTGCCTCTGGCCTGCGAACAGACATGCCACACCAGGAGGAAGTGCTGGGGTTTGGGGAAGTAGCGGCTAAACCAGCACAAGAGTGTTTTTGGTTGCGGTCAATTTTTTCTGGTGCAAGTTATTAATTGCCTCATGGTTAACGTAAACAGCACTCTGAATGTAACTAGGGTTTGGGGTTTGGTTTTTTTTTCCATTAAATGCAATTTATTTTGCTTTGGCTCATCAGTGTATCCAACAGAGAGTTGGGAAACAGCAGCTGTTCTCTGGAAATGTCCTTGCACAAGGAAATTCCTCCAGCGCTGTCTTCTGTAGAAAACGTCATTTTAGTTATGAAAAGCTTTGCTTCCACTAGTCAGTTCTCTTTTCCCAAAGTCTGACTGAGCCTTGGACTCTTCCCCCCACCACCATTTGAGATGCCTTCAGATTATCAACCCGACTAAGCCTCAGGCCATTCCTCTCCCCCGTTCTCCCTTGCAGTCCAGTTGTTTTAAAAGCTGTTCTGCACCTGAACACCCTGCATTTCTCTCTTTCCTCTGACTCCAAATTTAACCCAAAGAACATCCCCAGCCTTTGGTACTCTCCAGAAACAAAGCCACCAGGAGCAATGAGGATTTTTTGCTGTATATTATTTTCTCCAAGACTCAAAGGAAATGAGCGGTCAGTGGTGGGCAGAGTGGTTTCTGGTTTTTTTCTTTTCTTGTTTCATCTGGTTTTCTAGCATCACCCTCTTCACGGGCTGCGATGAGGAGTGGCGATTTTGGGGGGTCAGTAACTCGGTAAGGGGAGGGCAGCAGAGCAGCAGCGAGGCATGCCCAGACACCCTGTACCTCCATGGTAGCAGCAGGGCTTCGGGTCTGCAGCTTCACCAGGTCTGTGCCAAAAGTTGCTTCGTCTAAACCACTGTCAGACCACAGAGCAGCTTGCCGCCCTGAGAAAAAGGAGGCACAACGTGGCAGCCAACAAAGTTAACCTGGTGATAAGCAAACACTGTGCAGTGACTTGCCTGACGGTGCGCTGCCTTCTCCCTCTGGGCACGGGAGGCTGCTCGGACGTCAGGTCTTAGTCTTCAAAGAGCTGCAGCGTGTCCATTCAAGACAGCAGCTAGCAATTCAGGCTGGCAGAAGAGGGGCTGGAATTCTATAGAAAAATACAATCCTGTTCTTCAAGTTGTCCCTAAGCAATAAAAATGAGTTCATGAACTTCACGTGGAGGTGTGAGTTTTGCTAAGCTTTAGAGGGAAGACATGCAATTATTTCTCCCAAAAGCGCAATGTGCTCCTTTGCCTTGATCATTGTCTTTATTTTATGACTGTAAGAATTCATGAGAGAATAGAATCAGCTTCTTTACACACACTTTACTTAACAGACTTCTTACATGGCTTTAAGATTGCTAATTAAATATATGGTGTGGTGTCTGGTGAGTTCTCTTAAAGATAGACCCATCTCGCAGTATATGGTTGGGAGGATATGTGTACATCTACACACAGAGAGACAAGGGGTGCGTGTGGCAACATTTTCTTGGCAGCAGAAACCTGCAGATATGTTCTGCATTAGTAATCAAAATAAGAAATGGATTTGCTTGGTTTCAACTGCCAACAAACCCAGCTACTAAGAACCAAAGTGATGCTCTTTTCACGGCCAAATAATGGAGCATTTATATTCTCTGTGGAGCAGATGGGAAAGTGATAAGTCATGTCACTGCTGTCTGGCCTGCGATAAATGCGCTGGTGTTTGGTGCCTGGTAGGAGAGCTGCTATTAAGACAAATCAGAATTACATGTCAGATGCAGAGATTGATGCAATCTCTTTGTTTGCAAAAAATACATTTAAAGTCTTGCTTGTCTGCATTGTAGAAAGAAACTGACAATTTTCCCACTCAGAAAACCCCAGAAAGCTCAGTTTGCTGTCTCCTCCCAGCCAGTTATTACCTGAAGGACTACTTCTTCTCATCCCTGGGGTGCTCACTTGCTTATCCCGTCCTTTGCATGAACTACCAGGAAAACCATGGCCAAACTCTGCCTGGCTGCAAGTGGAGAGTGATGCCCTCCTTTGCACCATCCAGCCTAATTAAGGGGCTGGATTGCTCCTTCCCCCTGCCCTTGGGGAGCATGGGGAATACCCACAGCTGCAACCACACTGGCTCGAAGCCTGTTGCGGGCAACCACAGGCTGGATGCCAACCACCTCCGCTTCCAGGCAAGCCTCTTTGGCCAGGCCAAGGTTGCTTCTGCCTGAGTGTAAATGCCAGATTTTTTTTTTCCCCAAAAAGACCTCTGGAACAGAGGAAGCTACAGCAAAACGGTGATAAAGGGCCCAGAGGGTGTGTTTGCAGCTCTTGGGAAAGGAGAAGCTGGAGAGGGAGAGAACATCATAACCTCTTCCTGATTGTAAAACCAGACTTGGCTGCTAATTTTACCCCCATCGCGACTTTGGATGAGGAGGAGGGCTGCTGCTTCAGCAGAGCTGTGGCAGCACTTCTAAAAAATATAATTCTTTGCATGGCAAGTCCCACAAGCATTGATTCTGTGTGTCTATGTAGATACCATAAGCTGATCCTGCCTTGGCTGTAGTGGTATGTAGTATGTAAATTTGAACTCGTGTGTATCTTTCAGGAGTGGGGTCCAAGCTCTTAATTTGGCATGTTTCTGCTTCCCTAGACTGAGATTATCACAGGGCTGATGACCAGGACTGAGGGGCAGAGCTCGAGGGGAAACAGGAGACCACCAAGGAGCTTGGGTGATCACCTGTCTCATACCTGCCTTGTGAAACCTGTGGGTTGTGGGTGGAAGCACTGGTCTCAGAAAATCAATCCAACTCAAGAGCAGGTTTTGCTTTACAATAGGGTAAGAGTTTCATTGAGGAGCTGGGCTTCTTGGGGCTCTGCAAAACTGAACTGGGAAAGGAAGGTCCCACTGACTTTTCGCTTTATCCATGGCCTGAAAGAGTTTGTTACCATGTGCAAAACTCCTCTAAGAAGGCAGACAAAAATTTGTTTCACCCAGCAGCACAGACCACACTGTCTGGAGTATGTGCTCTGGGCCAAGTCTACATCCTGGGCGTGACTTCCAGGACTTTGCTGTTCATCTCCTACGTGTGACTCCAAGGGTGTGCTCCAAGACTTGATACCAGTCATAGTTAGCATAGGAGAAACATTATTTAACATGTTTTAACTTCCTTCAAATAAAGAAAGGCTGCTCCATAAACCCATTCGAAAAACTAAAACCTCTTCCTGCCAAAAAAAGTCACATCTGGGATTTTTCTTCCTATCCCAAATTGGAACAAGAGATTGGTTAAAGAGGCAGATACCAGATAAATTCCAGTTTAGGGGAATAGAAATTCATTTTCTGATTCAACCTGTGCTGCCTGGGTAGCCAAAGTGCAAACCAGCCTTCAAAGCCAGCTAGCTTTTTTTCTCCCCCCTCTCCCCCCCCGTGAGAAACCTGGAGAACAAGCTGTGAAGGCCAGAGGCTTTAGCAGGAGTTTGAATAAAGTGAGGCAAAAATGCTTTCAAGGTAGCTGCCATCAGTGCATGCCTTATGGTAGGGGGGCTTCTCTCTACTATATTCCCCTGGTCCTTTCCAATTAAGGTGAACTTAACCTCAGTTTGTCTGTCTAAATGCCAGGAATCTCAAAAGGAGCTGTCTCAGCTGGTAGAACACCCAGTGAGGGGGGACGGGGCTGCTGTCAGTGCCCCCACTGACTGTAAAGGGAGCAGACAACTCCTCCCAGCCACTCTCAAACACTCAGTTTAAAGAAGAAATAAACTGATGAACAATATATATCTCCAGCTGACAGAGGAAGTCTAGCTAAATTTTCAAAGAAAAACGAAATTGAACTAGAGGCCGCTAATAATAGCACTTCCCCATTTCTGTCTTAATATCCCTTTTCCCATGATGCTCCAAGGCAAAAAACAGCACTGCTAGAAAATGACGGCTTCTGGAAAAGCAATTGTTTCTCACCAAGAGTGAAATGAATGTTGAATGCCTTGCTGAGTGCTCTTCACAAGGGCAGGGATGACTTTAAACTGTAGGATGTGTTTTTCCTCTGTTCCTATTTGTCCTGACAACAGAAACTAAGGTAATTTCCATCTTTCAGCCAACTTCTGCTCTCACTTGTACCATTATATACATACTGAAAACAGTTGCATGTTTTGTATTTCATGTGTGATGCTAACATGTTCTTAGCCTGTTGATTCAATTGCATCAATTTTTTATCTCCTTTGCATATGTCTTAACTGAAAATCCATGCACAGCATTTCTCATCTGTAGAGTAGAAAGCGGGGGAGGTAAAATACAACAGAGAAAAAATACAGGTTCTGATACCAGGAGTTTTTTACTGAATCTGAAGGAAGAAGGAAAAGATCCAAGTGCCTTATCTTCCCACAAGGCGCTCCTTCCCATCACTGACCTGATGGAGGGCTGCCCAGCTGGTACAAACATAATATCAAAGCACATACTTAGTCCTGACCAGCCATCCAGGAGGTCTGGTGATTTCTAGGCTGGAGCCTCCATCTGTAATTGCTTGGAGCCTGCACCAGGCGACACAGCACAGCATGCTGCATCGCATAGATCAAGCCTGCAGTGCAAAGCTATGTTCACCCTGAGGACAATGAGCCATATCTGAGGGCAGGTTAGCAGCGAGATCCTCCATCAAGGTCTCACCTGCACTGGGAGCACTGGCCGGCAGCGTGAACAATGGTGGTGCCACACCTGCAGTGCCTGACACTGCAGCAAACAGGAGAGGAGCCGGATCGCACTATTTCAGATTCCTCAGTGGACAGGAGGTGAAGAGGAAAGCTGAGGACGCCATCCTGGGAAAGGTGCAATAGCTGAGGGAGGAAGAGCAACAGCTGAGGTAAGCGGAGGCTTCGCGTCCTCTCTAAGAGCAAGCCAGGGAGACGATGCGACCTGACAAGGACAAGGCACCTGGGAGTCAGTGGGTGCTTGGACACTGAGGAGCTGAATGTGGTGGTGGATGCTGCGGTGCACCTTGGCCTCCCCAGGCTCCTTGGATGCCAAGGTGGTGAGCTCTTGCAGCAGGGACTACGCCTCACCATGTAGTTTTGTGCAGGCACGTTGGTGGCCCTCAAGTTCATCTGTCTGCGGACAGAGTGTCTTTCTCTGCTCAAATGGGGGCTGTCCAGATTTATGGCTTTGGCAGCAACACCGAGGGGGAAATCGAAGACAGATAAATGAACTTGTTTTGTGAGCTAGGGCATTAGCCGGGAGCTAATCTTGCAGCACTAAGAAGCAACCAAGAACGAGATACTTTACAGAAGCATTTTTCTACTTTCTCTGGACATGCTGAGCACAAAATCAGAGGGAGGACACCTGGCCCCATGCAGCAGTTCCTCTGGCTCCTCCCAGAGAGCAAGGCAGAGACTTTTGAGTCAGGTGGGTAAGATACCACGGCACAGGGAGGTCTGGAGATGGACATGGCAGGAGTTCCTGGCAGGGTTTCCAGTCTTAGCTATGTGCCTGCCTGACTCGAGTGCTTGCACACTCAGCATCAGTGCTCTCAGGAAAAATGGACACAGGAAAATGGAGACTGTTTGGACTGTAGAAACAGTTTACCACCTCAC
The DNA here is from genome assembly GCF_000737465.1 of Haliaeetus leucocephalus. Taxonomy (NCBI): domain Eukaryota; kingdom Metazoa; phylum Chordata; class Aves; order Accipitriformes; family Accipitridae; genus Haliaeetus; species Haliaeetus leucocephalus. Next base: position 1,277,446 of record NW_010972589.1, read on the forward strand.
CTGTGAAGAAAATAGATGGGTTCATATCCTTTTTTAATTTGGGACTTGACTGTCATCTGACATAATCTCCAAATACCTTTGCAAAATGGCACTTTCTGCCTTGCAAGCGTTGCTCAGCTCCTGACAGCGAGCAGGAGGGTGAGCAATGTTCCCCAGCAGGTACCTGGCTCTCTAACCACTGCCTGCCCTTCAGCAGGGGTGTGAAGAGAAGAATAACGTGGCGGGGCTGAGGGACAGGATGTGTGCTGGTCAGAATAATTCCCAGGCAGAGGCAGGGATCGGGGCCGAGGTCTTTGCAAGAAGGTCCCTGTGTTGGGGGCCAGCAGTAGTTGCAGCAGAGGCAAGGAGCAGCCCGGCTAGCTGTGTAGCTGCTGGTGGGTGGGCAGTCCTGCCCGGGGGCTTGCTGGCACTGGGCTGCCAGCATGGGAGGAGAGCGTGAGCGGTGAAGGCAGTGGTCAGCACTGTCATCTCATTGGCCTGGTTTCAGCTGGGATAGAGTTAATTCTCTTCCTAGTAGCTGGTACAGTATCGTGTTTTGGATTTAGTGTGAGAAGAATGTTGATAACACAATGACGTTTTCAGTTGTTGCTAAGTAGTGTTTAGACTAAGTCAAGGATTTTTCAGCTTCTCATGCCCAGCCAGCGAGAAAGCTGGAGGGGCACAAGAAGTTGGGAGAGGACACAGCCAGGACAGCTGACCCAAAATGGCCAAAGGGGTATTCCATAGCATGTGACATCATGTCCAGTATATAAACTGGGGGGAGTTGGCCTGGTGGGTGCAGATCACTGCTCGGGAACTAACTGGGCATTGGTCAGCGAGTGCTGAGCAATTGTGTTGTGCATCACTTGTATATTCCAATCCTTTTATTATTATTATTATCATTTTATTATTGTTATTATCATCATTATTAGTTTCTTCCTTTCTGTTTTGTTAAACTGTTCTTATCTCAACCCATGAGTTTTACCTTTTTTTCGCCCCATTTTCTCCCCCATCCCACTGGGTGAGGGGGGAGTGAGTGAGCTGCTGCATGGTGCTTTGTTGCTGGCTGGGGTTAAACCATGACACTCATCCATGGAGAACCTTTACTCTTTGCAAAGAGGCCCCTCTGCTCCCTTGGGACAGCTGCTAAGGAGGAGCGGTGCCTCCAAGCCGAGCTGAAACGGGACACGATGGTGGTCAAGACCTCAGTCTAACCCATGCGTTGCTTAAGTGTCATCTGTACCGTCAAGTAAAAGCAGAGGGGATGGCTGCCTGGGCAGGGACTTGTCCTGCATGCCTGAAGATGGCAGCATGGTACAGACTAAGGGCCGCAAGCACACTTTCCAGTCAGGACTGTGACTGCTGATGAACGTGACAGGGCCCCTTGCTGTCACAGTGCTAATTAATCCCACACAGCCCTCGCCTCCAAAACTGGGTGACCACATCCCAACAGATAGCTGGTCCCTGGCCTGTGCCTCGCTCTGGCTGACCTGAACCTCCTCCCCCCATGGCTGGCATTAAAGGCAGCGCTCCCGGGCATGCGTTCCTGGTGTAGACATAACCCTCCTGATCGCCAAAGGCAGCGTGTCTTTTCCTGGCCATGGTGGGCAAATTCTGCCTTCGCTAATCCAAAAAAGGAAAATGTCATCGGCACAATTTTGGCCCGAGTCGTGGAGTTTCTTTCTTGCAACTGTACTTCCAAAGAAATCAGTGGCAGGCCTCTCACTGGCTTCAGTCATATCAGGATCCACACACGATGCCTTCATCCAGGATAATGTTAATTTAGACCCCAAAACATTGGTTGGAGTCATTACTGATTTTTCTATACCTATTTTTTAGCTTAATTTCATAAAGAAATGAGGCAACTGTGACCATGTATGTTCACCTGACTGTATGTTGTCTTCCAAGCCCCAGTAACTTTTGATACTGTTGGCCAGTTTCAACCAACCACCCAGTTGGGATTAAACTCCTACCTGCAGGCAGGCAGAGGGCAGCATCCCCCAGCAAAGGGGTCTGATGTGAATTCTGTTCCTGTCCTGTCCTTGAGAATTGGCACACCACAGAGATGCATGGAGCACCCAACATGGGGATGCTTCCACCACAGCTTGGAGATCTTTAGATGTCAAGCAACCTCAAGACGAAAATCTGTAAGAAACACGGCTTTTCCCATTCTTAGTGCTTACGCTTGTTGATACTGGTACTGCTCAGCTTTTTAAGTTTATGCAGTGCTGAACCTTGGTGACAAAGAATCATATATATGGTGAAGTGTTTTGGAATTTGATACAGTTCCAGAAAACTTAAAAAATAGTAGCAGATCCAAAAGTCTTGGTACCCGAGATACTTACATTAAAACACAATGCTCCCTCAGCCTTCATGTAGCAGAAGCTTGACAGTTAGCAGTTGTCACCAACTGTATTGGTTTAGAAACATCTTAGTTTCTGACTTAAGTATTTAAGATCTTGATGTTGCTTTGAGGGTAAATCTTTAGTATCTACCTGTTTATGCTCTAATCAGAAGAGGAAATGACTCCTTTCTCTCCCTAAAACAAAACAAATAAGGTAGTTTCACTGCTTCTTTTTGTCCCTTAAAGCAGAAGTCCCCACAGCGGGAGTTTAGTTATTGGGTTGATTTTCACAAAAAGTTTGGTTTGATTGTTGCGGTTCTTCAAAGTAGCTGCTGGAGAACAGTGCAAGGTTTGCACAGACAAATGGATGAAGACCATTATCCACCCAATTCAGATGATAATTACTCATACGAATATTCTTTTAATGAAAGCAATATCTGCGAAATGGGTGACTATTTTGTATTTTACACCCATCTCACTACTGTCCTCTACACTCTGGCATTTTTGCTCAGCCTGCTAGGAAACACTTTAGTGTTATGGATCCTATTCAAATATGAAAACCTTACATCTTTAACGAACGTCTTCATCATGAATCTCTGTGTCTCAGATTTAGTCTTCTCCTGCATGCTGCCCATCTGGGCAGTGGACCAGTCCTTTGGGTGGATTTTTGGTGAGTTCCTTTGCAAAGCAATGAATGCTATTTTCTCCATCGGGTACTACAGCGGTGTTTTCTTTTTGACTCTCATGACTATCCTGCGGTACTTGTCCATAGTGAACCCCCTTTCGACTTTGAGATCCCAGACTCAGTGCTGTGGTTTTCTGGTGAGCTTGGTTGTTTGGACTGGTAGCATATTAATCGTGGTTCCTGAGGTGATTCACACCACAGTGCAAGAAAACTTGGAAGGGGACAAGACCTGTGATTATGCTGACTGGAAATGGAAAAAGGTGGACATTTATCAGAGGAATGTACTCTTCCTGTTTTCCTTTGGGGTGATCGTATTCTGCTACTTCAAGATACTGCTAATCCTGCTTGGAGCAAGATCTCGCAGAAAGCACAGAACTGTGAAACTCATCCTTATTATTGTGATGGCTTTTTTCCTGAGCTGGGCACCTTACAACATCCTCAGCTTTATGATTACTTTTCCACCACCTACCTGTCAGTATCAAAAAGACTCCAACCTTGCCTTTCACATCAGCCGTAAAATTGCTTTCTCCCACTGCTGCCTCAACCCTGTGCTCTATGTATTTGTTGGAGTCAAGTTCAAGAGGCATTTGTTACGCTTATGCAGTCAGTATTTACCCTGTGGCAATGGTCAAGTCTCCAGTCCCAGGATCTGCTCTCAAGGCAAATTCCACTATGAAGGTGCATCCATCTACTGAAGCGAGACCTAACTATTAGCACTAATCCTGGATGAACTTTCCCATTTTAAAAGCCATGGATAATCTCTAATTCTTAGAGGCACTTCCCTGAGAAAGACACACAAATTTACTCTTTGCAAACATGCTGTCTATGGAAAGTAATAAAAACATGTATTTGCAGTGGGACGGAGAGCTGAGACTGCTCAGAAATTACTTCATTGGCCTGTAAGTCTTATCTTTATGAGGTTTTGTGCAGTGAGATGGATTTTCTCTTATTTATAGTTTCTTTTCAAAAGCAAAAAAAAAGGTGCTTTTTCCTTTGGGAGCTAAACCATCACATTTTAATGTAAATGGTATTGCATGTTGCTTTCTTGCCTGACTTAAAATACTCGGATTGTATATAGCAATGGACACATATGTATTTCTGTAGCTTTTAATGCTTTACAGTGTTTATCAGTGCCAAACTCATTGGTTCTCTCTTTTTGGGGCTCTCAGGATTAACTGTCTTGACAATAGCTACAAGACCTCACAGTCTATGAAGTTCTCAGTGCAAATGTTCTTTTATCTGTTGGTAGATAAATATATATAAAACTAGCTTAGTGCAAAAGTAGTCTTTTGGGTCTGAAATTGAAAGTTTGGGAGAGCCCTAGAAGGAACACAAGCTGTTAAGCAGATACTTCACTAGGATATTAGTTTTTCTCCTGTTACTGCTCCTGCTGCAGGCACCTTCCAGTCTCTGAACATCCCTTCAGGCGGTTGCAGTGGATTGGCAGCCCATCTCCCGAGCAACGCAGGAGTCTATTTGCGTCTAAATGCTCTCTCCCTCCTTTTCTCCTTTTGCCATGGTGCTGAGAAGAATTGAGCTTTCTAAAAAGGTTATAGTGCAAGAACAAATGGCTTTTTTTAATAGCAGGATAAAAATAGCTTGCTTTATTTGTAAAATTAATGTTTGGCCTTTTTTTTTTCTTTTTAAGGAAGCCAGAGCAGCAGGTTTTATCCTATATACTTGGATGCTTGCTGCTTCACAACTTTTTAAAAACTGCTTCACACAGATGTTTAAGTCTCTGCCTAAAACCTGATCATCAAAGTCAGCCATGTGTTTATTTTTTACGTGCTTCGCTTCTGTCTAAATACCAGATGTGCTCATATCCCTTAGGCGTGCGAGCATCTGGTCTAACCAGCTGCCTGGCCACACGCAAGTCTTTCATTTCATGCATGCATCTCATCTCCATGGGCAGGTGGGAAGGAAAGTGCAAATATTTGCATGAACCTAGCTTTGGAAATGTTGCTAAGAGGGCTAGCCGTGTTAAGTGCAGGAGTGTTTTTACATGACCACTAAAACATGATTTCCCAACTAAAAGCAAGTTGAGGGAATGCAATTCAACAGCACACATTTTTGCAACAAAACCATTCGCATTCTGATTACACCAATCAAACCTGGTGGCTTTATTTCTCACGGAAAGTGATATTCTTCTTCATGATAGCTTGGTGGGCTTTTTTAACTTGGGCAGTGTAACATGTAGTGCGTACTCCAGTGTAGCTGAATGACAAAGCCTCTGGAAACCAGGATATTTAATTTCCTAGCATCTGTATAGTAAGGCAAGGTAGCTTTGCAGTGGCACCAAGAAATGGTTTGGCAATGGTTCTAAGCAACAGTTTGGCTTTTTGGGCAGCCATCTTAAAATGTCTGTGTTGTTTCTGCACTATTTCGTTTGATCTCTAAAGATCATCTGGAGCAGACAACAGATTCTTCTCAGCTGCTGTGTAGTTTATAAAAAGCAGAAACTCAGACATGCCCATAGTTTGAAGTCCTATTTCTGATCGTATCCAGAAGCAAGAATACCTAGGGAAAAACATAAGACTGGGGCAAACACATATGACATATCCAAATAGTCTTCCTAGGGCTTGCCCATAGTTTCTAGCTTGTGCTTCAGTTTAGCTGCCAGAACAAAGTGATCATATCTTGTCCCTTATCATCAGATGCTCCTTTCTGAACAAGTCAGTCCTGGTATCCTATTACTACAGTTATTGCCTAAAACTTAAAAAAATCATCAAGGTTATTTATTAATCCCAGAGGGAACTCACTTGTGTTCAGACAAACCTTGGAAAGGTAGAAGTTGTCATTTGTCTGGTTGTGGAGACCAGCTTTTGGGTCTTGTCTCCTGATAAGAGACATTTTAAATGAATGTGGTTGCTTTTATGCGCTTCAAGACACTTTGGACTGGGGACTCAATACCATCAATTATGAAGAGGCAACCTACTGAAGGACAAATGAGTCCAAATTCTTCTTCTGTTCTGGTAAGCCAGGACCACTTCATGGGCACCAGCAAATCTCTACAAGAGGAAAATGCTGTGACGATGAGTAAAAGAAGGTCTCATGCACATCATTTCAACGAACTGTGATTCAACTCATTGTCCTACACTACCCTGAAATCTTTGCTGTCCATACATTTTACATTTATCTAAAAAAAGCCAGGAAATATAACAAAAGTGCAAGAGATCGAAATGGTCCTGCTCTGCCCAGTTTTTAACAAGTTATTTATATCTGTTTGTAGCTTGAGCATATTTTGTTATAGTATATCTGAACATGTAAAGGGAATGCTTAATGTTACCCAGTTGTACTGCTGCCTACCATAACCAAAGTAATTCAGCATGTGGAGATTTCGCCTCCTGATATAATGAAGTGGTACTAATAAACACTCAGAAATTCAGTGGAATAGTACACTGTGACTATTGTTCTCCGCCTTTGATAACCACCTTTTAAGGTGTTTTCAATTGAAGAAGTAATTGTGAATTTTCATACACTAATTTAGCTTGGAAGAGACTTCTGGAGGTCATCCACTCCTCCACCCTGCTCACAGAAGTTCTATCTTCCCAATTCAACAAGGTTGCTCAAGGCCTTGTCTTGTCAAACTCTGAAAATCTCCAAGAACAGGGACTGCATAACTCCTTTGGGTCCCTGTTCCAAAACTTGACAACTCTCCTGGTGGCTTTTTTTCCTTCCACGTGGACAAAATTTCTTTTGCTGCAACCTGGTGATGATGCCTCTTCCCTGCCTTATCTACGTCCTTGTATGACATAATGGAATAGACCCATCAGATCTCCCCTACGCCTTGTTTTTTTCCTGGGGCTAAGCAAACCCCAGCCAATCTAATCTCCTCATATGTCATGTGCTCCAACTCCCTAACTATCTTGGTGGTCCTCCATTGGGCTCACTTCAGTCAGTCAACCTGTCTCTTGTATTGGGGGCCCCAAAACTGGATATGCTACTGCAGATGTGACCACATGAATTTCAGGTAGAGGGGAATAAAGGTTTCCTTCAACCTGATGGCAATGCAGGCTCACACACAGTTAGTCTTCACTGCTGCAAGGGCACATGACTGAGTTGTGTTCAACTTGTTGTCCACTTGAATCCCCAGATCTTTTCCAGCAAAGCTGACCTCCAGCCAGGTGGCCCCAGCCCACACTCTTGCAGGGGGTTAGACCATCCCAGGTGCAGGACTTTGCCATTGTTGAACTTCCATGGCTCCTGTCAGCTCATTCTTCAAGCTTGCTGATGTCTCCTTGCATGGCAGCCCAACTCAATGTGTATCAGCTGCTCCCTCTTATTTGGTTTTATGCATGAGCTTGCTGAAGGTGCACCCTGTCCCATCATCCAGGTTGATAATGAAGATGTTGAAGAGTATCAGCCCAAGTATTGACCTTCAAAGCATGCTACTCACAACCAGCCACTCATTAAGATGTCAAACCCTTGACCACTACCCTGATGGTCTGGTCAGTTTTTCATCCACTTTGTAGCCCACCCATTCAATCTATATCTCCCCAGTCTAGTTACAAGGATGCTGCGGGGGACTTTGTCAAAGGCCTTGCAGAAGTAAAGGTAAATGATACACACAGCTTTCCCCTTGTCCCCAGAGCCAGTCATCTCATTGTAGAAGACAGTCGAGTTGGTCAGGCACTATTTTTTCTTGGTAAATCTGTGCTGGCTGTTCCCAAACATTTTTGTCCCTGCATCTGTCTGGTAATGGCCTCCAGGAGGATTTGCTCCACCATCTTCCAGGGCACAGGGGTGAGAATGACCTGCCTATAGTTCCCTGGACTGTCCTTCTTGCCTTTTTTTGAAAATGGGCATGACCTTTGCCTTTTTCAAATCATCAGGGACCTCCCCTGACCACCAGGGCCTTTAGAGGCAATAGACAGCACCTTGCAATGATATTGGGCGATGCCCTCAGCACGATCACATGCACCATGCCCAGTCCCGCAGACAACTATATGTCCAGTCTCCTTAAGTAGTCCCAAAGCAACTCTCCTCTGCCATGGATAGTACCCTACCCCTCTCTCCAAACTCTGCTACTAGGCACAGAGACCTGTAAGGCAGGGGTTTGGAGTAGAGACCTCCAGAGGTCCCTTCAAACTTAAACTACTCTATTATTTTTATGATTTGTAGCTGAAGCAACATTAAACCAAGTAAATGCTGCTGAAAGATTGTTTTAGTGCAGAATTCAGCCTGAAGAACATAGTCCTCTAAGAGAACTGAACACAAAATTCAAAACTGAAAAGCTAGGTTTTGATGTGCAAAATCTTCACTGACCTGTGCAATGAACACGTAATGGAAGTGATTCCTAGATGAGATTATGCCTGTTAAAGGATGGCAATACTTAAAAAGGTCTCATTTTGCTTTTCTAAGTAGGTATAGAAATGGCAAGGAATACAGTTCCTGGAATGATTCATTAATGGAGATGTAAACCAGAAATTCCTGCCACATAGGGAGCCAGCATGTTTTACTGCAAGGGTTCAATAGGTACCGTACACAAGGGAGAGGGTTGAAAGGAAGCCAGCCCCTTCTGACAGATTGTGGGCATTTTCAAATAGAAGTTTTAGGCTCTGTAAATGTTCAACATATATGCATCTTCAGTTTTAAATCAGAAGCGCAGTGTAGACAGAAGATCCTGGCTGGACTGAAGCAAAGAACTGACAATGACAAAGGAAAATGCACAGAGTGGAGTACTCTCTCCATATTCAGGAACTGCCAAGATACCAAATCCAAAATATTTTTTATTTTGTTTCATTCCTCCAAACAATGCTGCTTTCTGAAGTCAAGTTCTGTTTCTTGATGGCGATATCCTTCTAGCTATCTTAACCAGCTCTTAAACTCCTAAGCCTTAGTATGCCCTTTATCCATGTGCCACACATCTGTGTGTATATGTCGTGGTTTAACCCCAGCCAGCAACTAAGCACCACACAGCTGCTCACTTACTTCCCCCGCTCCCAGTGGGATGGGGGAGAAAATTGGGAAAAGAAGCAAAACTCGTGGGCTGAGATAAGAACGGTTTAATAGAACAGAAAATAAGAAACTAATAATGATAATGATAACACTAATAAAATGGCAACAGCAATAATAAAATGATTGGAATGTACAAATGATGCGCAGTGCAATTGCTCACCACCCGCCGATCGACACCCAGCTAGTCCCAGAGCAGCGATCCCCCGCCCCCACCCCCCCCATTTTATACACTACATGTGGCATCACACGGTATGAAATACCCTTTGGCCAGTTTGGGTCAGGTGCCCTGGCTGTGTCCTGTCCCAACTTCTTGTGCCCCTCCAGCCTTCTCGCTGGCTGGGCATGAGAAGCTGAAAAATCCTTGACTTTAGACTAAACACTACTTATCAACGACAGAAAACATCTGTGTTATCAACATTCTTCTCATACTGAACTCAAAACATAGCACTGTACCAGCTACTAGGAAGACAATTAACTCTATCCCAGCTGAAACCAGGACAGTATACAAAAGGCTCTGCTTCATTTAAACTGCACAGTCCAGAGTCTGTGTCCTGGTTCTCCCATATCATTGCTGGTTCAGTTGAACCAGCACCGAACCAGCTCAAAATCTTGGTACTGACTTTGGCCACACAGGAGTGAAATGCAGGCAGTTGTGAGCAGTGATAGCTCCTAACCCTGATGTGCTCAGGTGGAAGTCAGTCTCAGAAGCTGACCTGGTATTAGCAGAATATTCTCCCAAGCCCCTCAGCTACCTTGTCTAAAATGCCAAATTTGCTTCTAGAGGTTTTCCAGAGCTTTGCTGTTTCTTTTTATGTTGTCCGCTTCCAGCTTTATACCTACTGACAATTATTTGTCCACCTATTCAAAACAGAATGCAAACAAATGCAAAAAGTGCTTCCAAAGCTTTCTCCCTGCAGTCACAGAAGGTCTCTGATGATGAACAGCAGCCTGTTGTTCAGTCTAGCTACAATGGTATGTTAATCCCCTGAGAGTGACCAGGGAAACTGGGAGTTTGCTACTCTCATAAAATACCTCAAGTGCCTAGTGGAAGCAAAACCCTCCCCAGCTATTATATAACTCAATTAACTCTTTAAAAAAATTAAAAGAAAATATGTAGCACATGTAACAATAACGTAAGAGAGATGGAAGGAATGTATCCAACGGACACGTACTCAGAGACCACTGTGAAATATTCATGGAATCCAACATCCACAGGAGACATTTTTTCTGGGTTTTTTTGATAGACCCCAGTTATTTAAGAGGGTTTAGTAAAGACCTGCTCTAGTCAACGAGGCACCAAAGTGGTGCCAGCATGAGATGACTGATGACAGTGTGTAACTTTACTTTATGACTGTCACAGGAGAAGAGTCAGAGACCGCTCAGACATATCCGAGCCAGTAGTTAATTGAGTTCTAATCAGTAAATTTAGGTATGTAAATTGTTTAGTAAGTACAGCTGGATTGGCGGTCAATACTATTTACTACACGTAAAGTCAGTATGGGATACAAAGATTATTGCTTAACTGTACTATATGTATCTTAAACGTTACATGCATGCAGAAAATGCCATTTACCAACCCATCAATGTCTGGTGTCAGGTCAGGGATCTCTCAGATTTGAGGGGTGACCTTCAGGGGTGTCCCTACCCAAGGGGAGATCCCTGCTGCTCAGCCAGCTGTTGCGGAGGGAGAGCTCAAGGGGCCGTGATGACTGCAGGTATCTATAGTGTCAAGTGGGTGATTTGCCATCAGGTTTTCCGCTGTGTTAATGCTGTTTATCAGCCCAGTCTCCAGCCAAACCGTTTTTTGGGGGTCTGGTGTCAAGTTCTCAGGGATAGTCTCACACGATAGGATTAACTTTGATTAGGCCTACTTGCTGAGCATCTGCCTGGACCAAAGTTCAGTTAGTTCAAACAGGAGGAGTGCATCCGTCACAATGATGAGCTAGACAGTGCAAATGTAAATTGGCTTGCCTGAACGGAGGAAACTCTTCCCACATGAAAATAGAGCACATTTATGCATCACAATTAAAACTAAAGGATTCTATATTTATTTGCAAACTTTGTATAGAAATGGCTTCCACCAAAATGCAAAAAAACCAACCCAAACCGAAACCAACCCACATTCAAATTGTATTTTGAGAATCACTCTAAAAGAACTGCAGCTAGCATTATCTTTAACTTCTGATGTCAGAAGTTGATTTCAGCCCTTAAATAGTTATTCTGGCCTACATTTTAGCCATATGGAACAAAACCTACAGCATGATCCTTTAACGATCCTTAATAGACGTTAAGTAGCAATTTAGTAGTTTTAGTTGATTGAGCTGGGTACCTCTATGGCATACATTTACAATTACAAGGGTAACATTCCACCAGCTAATGAAAAGATTTTACCTAGTGTCCTGGTTTCAGCTGGGATAGAGTTAATTCTCTTCCTAGTAGCTGGTACAGTATCGTGTTTTGGATTTAGTGTGAGAAGAATGTTGATAACACAATGACGTTTTCAGTTGTTGCTAAGTAGTGTTTAGACTAAGTCAAGGATTTTTCAGCTTCTCATGCCCAGCCAGCGAGAAAGCTGGAGGGGCACAAGAAGTTGGGAGAGGACACAGCCAGGACAGCTGACCCAAAATGGCCAAAGGGGTATTCCATAGCATGTGACATCATGTCCAGTATATAAACTGGGGGGAGTTGGCCTGGTGGGTGCAGATCGCTGCTCGGGAACTAACTGGGCATTGGTCAGCGAGTGCTGAGCAACTGCACTGTGCATCACTTGTATATTCCAATCCTTTTATTATTATTATTGTCATTTTATTATTATTATTATTATTATTTTCTTTCCTTCTGTTCTATTAAACTGTTCTTATCTCAACCCACAAGTTTTACTTTTTTTTTCGCCCCATTTTCTCCCCCATCCCACTGGGTGAGGGGGGAGTGAGTGAGCTGCTGCATGGTGCTTTGTTACTGGCTGGGGTTAAACCATGACACCCAACAAAGGCTTTCTTTTTGCTGGGATGACTGTCATTGCCTTTCCTGAGCTAGGAAAATTGACAATAATTCCCATTCAGCTTATCATAGTTTAAGAAGTTAATCAATAGACTTTATCAGAATAAAAATAAAGAAGAGCAAGACAAATGGAGTAAACAATGCTTTTTTTTTTTTTAGGGCAGCTTCCAAAAAACAAAAATCTTGAACCTCTTTTGTTGCAAAGAAATGAAGAATATAGAAAATTCTAAGGAAGCATTGGTCAGCTACAGACCTAGTTGGAAACAGCATGCTTTTCTCTGAAGAAATTGATGTCTGTATAAACAGGCAATAATTCAATAATTAATGTCAATAATTAAACATTTCTGTAAGTAAATTGTCACTACATAATTAAAAGGAGGAATTAAAAGGGCAAATATTTGCCATGGCCCTAATCCCGCTTGCCCTTGTGTTGGCAAATCTCCAGCGGACGGACAGGTAGAGTTTTGCTGGCACATGGGGTGGCCGGGTCTGTCTCCAGAGCAGATTACTGAGTAAGAAGTAAAACTGCACAAACACTTTTTGAAAACATGTAAAAAAACCTCCATTGCAGTGAAATTATCTGGGATTTGAATCATCATTATTTGCAACTGATGACCCTGAGGTTACTTTTGGAAAACACCCAGTTGTCTACAGACCAATGGAAAATGAACATTTGTTTTCAGCGGATGCTCCTGGCCCTGTACTGAATGATGCAGCAAAGCAGGCCAAGAGAAGTCAGCCTGAAGATTGCTTCCAAACTATGCAAGACATCCCACTGCGTTTCACGAGTCATGCGCCCACAACATCCTTAGCCCTATAACCTGCACTTTTGAGGGCATTAAAATGCTTTTGAGCTATTCAAAACCATTACATTAGGTGAAGATTTATCACCAAAACTTAAGGCCACTTAGTCATCCTGAAATTGAGGATGAAAAAAATGAGGATGATGGAGACATGTCCATGACTGTGTACTACATATATTTCATCAAGCGTCTTTAAAATATGCTGCTTTGATCTTATGGCTGCCTAAGCTGAAGTTTATGATGCTAATATAGTCACAAGCATTGTGGCAAGAACTGATGACAAACTGTTTGGTCACAAGTTTTATTTAAAGTCATTTATTTACCAAAGCAATGTGGAAAAAAAGCTAAGGAACTTAAAGTACACTTCCAAGTGCAAAACCAGCACAGCCTATTTCATATGCTGTGAAAGAAATGCCCTTTCAGAGAATCATATGCATTATGGAAGGGTTAAAATTTGAAGAGTGGAAGTGGCTTGCTTGTAGGAGCCTGCTGCTGGGAGATGGTGCCGGAGCCTTAGGAGCCCTGTGCCCCCCGTCCCCCCCCCCCACCCCGCCTTAGGAACGGACCTCTGGTTCCAGTTTCACACCCGCTTTCTCCCAGTCTCTTACCGTACGTGGCCTTTATTAATCCCTACCTACGTCTTTCAGCAGTGGAAAGAGGATTTTCCTTTCGTCAACTGACGCAGACAGAAAGGAGAAATCTGCTGCCTACTGGATTTATCGAGCCTGGCTTTCATATTCACTTCAGTCGTCCGTGCAAAGAGCTTGATGAACTGATGTGCAAACAAACAAACAAAATTAAAAAAAAAAAACACAAAAAACCCCAACCAACATAGTGAACTGTCCTAAAAGCAACAGTCGGTACGATATTAAAAAGTTAACACTTCCTGACAGGAGACCTTGTTTGAGGGTACCAGAACCACCACCACCACCACCCCCCCCCACCCCCCGAAAGGAAACTGCCCCAAGCCCGCAGCTGTAGAGGAAAGCGGCGATTTTTCCCGCAAAGACATATAAAACGCCTCTATTGTCACCACTGTGCTTTCCCTCAGCCAGGCCCTCCGCGCCCCGCTGAGGGGACAACGGCGACCCGGCCCGGCTCGGCCGGGAGCCCATAGCGTTGCGCGCAGCCACCGCCCCGGGGGTGGGGGAGGCACCTCCAGCGGCCTCACGGGAGTTGTAGTCGGCGGGGAGCGGCGAAGGGCTCCGGAGCCTCACCCCGACCCGTCTCTCCGCGACATGGCGGCGGGCCGCGCAGGTAACGTGCGACACCCGCCCTCACAACCCCCTGAGGGAGCGCGGAGGGCGGTGGGGCCGGTGGGGAGCGGGAAGTAACTTCAGCGGCTTCCACTTGTTGCCGCTCGGAGCTGGGCTCCGAGGGGAGGAGCCCCGGCGGGGTCGGAGAGAAGGGGGGGAAGAGAGCTGCGCCGCGGCCCCTCGGCACCGGAGCGGCCTTTCAGGGGGGGGAAGCCGGGCTCGGCCTTATGGCGGGGTGAGGGCGGGCCCGGCAGGGTCACCTCAGCCCGCTGTGGGGTGACCGGCTCAGCACTCAGAAACCCTTGGGGTGGCCTGGATGGTGGCCAGTGTCCCCCTAGGCGCTGGCCCGGAGGGACGGGGAGCTGCGGGGAGCCCCAAAGGGGTGCTAGCGCCTAGGCGAGGGCAGCCGCCATCCAGGCCTGGTCACCTTAGGTGTCATGGTTTCCACCTGGCCATTGATGGTTTTAGGCCAACATAAACCCTGCTCTCTGTTTATTCCCCTGTCATCCAGCCCTCCGAGTCCTCCCCACCAGTCACGGCAGCTGCAGGAGGAGCAGAGCCACCCGGGGTCCTGCTAGAAACCAAATACCCGCCTGTGTCTGTGCCCTCACCCGTTATAAAGTGCTGACGGGCAAATATTTGCCATGGCCCTAATCCCGCTTGCCCTTGTGTCGGCAAATCTCTGGCGGACGGACAGGGAGAGTTTTGCTGGCATGCGGGGCGGCTGGGTCTGTCTCCAGAGCAGATGCTGGGTTTGCAGCTGGCCCTCCTCCGGCTTACGTTGATCCCGGTAATCCAGAGCGAGCAAAGGGGGGAAAAAAAAAAAAAAAGGCTTTAGTGAAATGGTCGTCCACTGCCTGTGGGCTCTCGATTCTACTCGGGCAGAGGTCCTGTGGTGGTGAGTCGGGCTGTGGAGGGTCTGTGCTGTGTTTTGGAGGCTGGTGAGTTTGTTGCTGCTGCAGCTGCCTGTTCAGGAGCTCAGCGCCCTAGTGTTTTCTGCCTGCATCTTGCAGCCAGCCTCCTGCTGATTTTTGCCTGTGCAAAGGTTTGCTTGCTGTATGGAGTTGGTCAGCTGTAGGTGTCACGCTCCTGGTTCAGCCTCTCACTTGAAATTTAGTTACTTTGCAAGTGTAAACAAAGAGGGAAGAGTACCAGGCCTTTGCCTCTTTAATGCTGAAGAGTGAAAGTGGGTGTTTGATTTTTATCCAGCTCTGACTTTCTGTGCCCATGGAGGCAGGCTGGAATGAAACATTCAGGATAAAACATGGATTCTCTCTTGTCAGCAACATGGCGACATGTTTTCTATTGGTGTTTTTCTTGTTTTCAGTTCTGGTAAGATGTTGCAGGACATGCAACAGCGGAGATAAAGTGTCTTGCAGTATTGAATTTTATGTTTTCCAGATATTATTGTTTACAAGGCAATTTCCTGAAGTCTTCCAATGATCCTTATGGGAGTCCTTGAATTTAAAAAATGTTCCAGATGTTCCAAACAGTGTTTCCAAACATTCACATTTAGAAGACAGCACTGCAGTTAAAAAGTTGTGTCTGAGATACTATGATGGAAAACAAGTGATAGTCGATTTTGCCTTTCTTGTTGTAGTATATTTACTTGACAGTGTTTGTTGTGAACATGGTTTCATTACCTCTTCTGAAGAGCCAGTTAGTTAGTTATGGAGTCTGATTTTCATGTATAAAGGAGCCTCTTACATACACCATCTGGTAACAGTGAAAGGGTGTATTGTATTTGCAGTCCCTCTCTCCACTGCTGGAGGGTTACATAAAAGGAACAGAAATTCATACTAACATCCTGGAGGCCAGGGTCTGCTAAAACTTGGTCCCTGGGGGATCAAGACCTAACAGAATGACTAGGGAGAGAAAACTATCCAAAAATGTAGAGAAAAGTGTATGAAAAATTGCAGAAATTATCTAATAGACTCAAGGAAAATTAGTGCTGAAAACTGTTTTTAACGTGGATTGTTATTTGTTTTTCTTAGTTGATCACATTTAAAAATTAACAGTTGCCCATTTGTCAAATGAACACTGAACTCTTCTAGTATTTTTTAGATGTTGTTGAGATTATTAAACTGAAGGGAACTGTAAGACCCCTAAGTATTTTTATTGTTACACATTAATACTTTTATTTATTTATATTACTATGAGTTTTTTTCTGTTTGGTTTTCCTAATGCAAAGAAACTTTTTTTAGCAGCTTGTATCTAGCTTGTTTCTTTTTCATATTTTCCAGTAATAATTCCAGTTTGTCCGGGGAGTGGTGGTTGTTTGTGTCCAAAATTGCATAATAATAGTAATTTTAAATATTTTGCCCAAATGTATTCAGAAGAAGGCATTACATTTAGTAACACTGCTAAAAGGAGCAGAACCTTTTATGTACAGCATCTCAGTCTCAGTGCTTGGAATAGTGCTAGGAAACTGTTGCTGCACAGGGCCTTGATTCGTACACCCTTCCCTTTGATTTAATACTTTCGTCCATCACAGTATTCTCTGGTTGCTGATCTCAGCAAAGGTATTTGTAAACAGTTAACCCCTGAGTGTGTCCACCATGACATTTAATTTAGCGCTGGGAAGGAGGATGGGCACAGGAGAGGTCTTGCTACTGTTACAAGGCAAGTTGGGTTTTGAAAGTGAGCAGGTTGGATCAGGATATCCCCAAGTAACTGGGCTCATGCCAAGCCTGCATCATCTGTGAGCTTGTCTGTTCCCAAGTGGCTCAGCAGTGGCAGTCTCATGCAGGCCTCTCTTCCGAAGGCTTTTAAATCCTTGGGGTTTGTAACTCTGAAATTTCCCCTTCCCCCAAAATGGTGACCTTTGCTGGAAAACCCATGAGAAAAGAGGGAGAGAAGAAATACTCCCTGCTTCCTGCTGCAGAGGAAAGAAAACAAAAATTTTTGCTGTTGGCTCTGGGGTAGCATGATGCAGTCAGTGGCCTGTCAGTTTGGGTTGTCTCATTGTGGTTTTTGCTTAATGTGCTTGCCTCGCCTCCTATTTGATCTATGAGTGCGTGGCTAAAACCCATAATTTTCAGTGTTGCTTGTTGTTAGTTCACTGGGAACTACATATAGGCCAGGATTTGCCTTAGGGAGCTACCACTGCTGTTGGCTGGGTGGAGGGGATAGAGTGCTACAGATGGGCAAGTTTCAACATCCAGCCACCAAGCAGCCTTTTCACGTACTTCTGAAACCTTGGCTTGGAGGGACAGTGTGGAATGGTAGATACAGAGGTAAAAGATCCTGCTAAGGAAAGGCCCCATTCAGAGTTAGGACATAATGGTTGTTGCTTTTAACTATCCCAAAGTCTCGGGGTGGCTGAGATACTTTAGTCAGGCCAAGCTTGCTGAGGAAGTTGACAAGGCTCGGAGACCAACTTCAGAGACCTGAAAAACACGAGATTTTTTGAAGACTCCAGGCTTGTACAATGAGTAAGTTGGGTGTCATGAATCACCAATGCTCCTTTGCAGCTGGAAGTCCTCTAGTGTTTCTACATCTATAGGAATCTTTATGGTGCTCCTCAGAGTAGTGTCCAAGCATCAGGTGCCTGGCTTGAAGAACATGTAAGAGATTTAAATAGCTGGGTGAGTTATGGAGAAGAGAGCAGGTTTTGTGGCAGGGAGGGTACAGAGGGACATGAGGAGAATGGCTTGGAAGAATGAGAGTGCAAAGGGGAAAAAACCTTTTCACTTTTTGAATGAAACCTATCTTTTTGACTCACCATACAGGCACTGAGGCAGCAGGGGTACCTTTCCCCAGGGGGAGTGAAATAGGATGGGAGCAGTTGAGGAGAAGCAAGTCTCTGGGAGAGTTACAGTTAGGTTAATTTGCAGATGCTAGTAAACACAGTGCAGCATTCCTGACATGAGGCAAGGTCTGGCATGTCCTAAGGAAAAAGGGCAGGTGAGTTTATTAAAAGTGATACTAGTGCAATTCCTGTTATCAGAAGAGTGCTCTTCTCCTTGTGAACTGACTGCTTCCTCAAATGGGCAACTTCTCTCGTCATGAGACAGGGCTGATACAGGGCTGTCTTTGTGAGTTACGTACAAGCTCATCCCTGTGGTGGTGTTTGCGGAAAGTGGTCATTTGAATTCTTGTTGTTCAACAGTTACTGATGTAAGGAGTATCGGAGACAAAGCGCTGTATTCTCCAAATGAGGGAACTGTGTCCCTGGTCTAACACATCTGTCCTGTTTGGCAAAGTTCAGTGTAATGTTTTAAAGGGGTTTAAGTCAGGTCTTAGAATGGAGGTCCAATTCCTTAGGTGCAGCATTAAAAGAAGTTGTTAGGGTTGCCAGCTTTCCCCACTCAGGGTTAAAAATTAATTCTGTCTCATGGAGTTCTTATCGTGCCACTTGTATACTGGTATCTGTTGCTTAGTTTTGATCCTTATCTAAGAACAGTTTGCAAATACAAGGAATGGCGGGGGGG
>NW_010972589.1:1295913-1359843 GCF_000737465.1 Haliaeetus leucocephalus
GGGGGGGTGGGGGTGGGGGGGTGGAATGCAGGCCAGTTGTCCACAGAATAGGGAAGTTTGCACAAAGATTATACAAAACTTTACTGATTCTTTTGTGTCAGTATCTTCTGTCAGGTTAGGGGTGCAAGCAGTGTTTTGTGAATGTCATTAGTTTCTCTTCTTATGCTGTAAAACGCAAATATCCCTAGATCCAAAGGGCCTCCCCACAAAAGGGATTTACTGTAAGGAGTCCCTAACTATAAACATGCTACTTTTCTGGCAGGCATTTGCAACTTCATCTATTCTCTTCTGCTATGCTATGATACTCTGTGAATTTGTTTTTCTGGACACATATTTTCTGCAAGATGTGTTTTATTACTAAACATTTATACACCCGAACCCTTCAAAACAAGGTTTGTGTGTATGAGTGTGTGGGAAATCCAGCAAAGGTTTGCAGCATGGTCTCCTGTTTGAAATACTGAAAGAAAAGGACAGGGACTTTTTACAAGGGCATGTAGTGATAGGACAAGGGATAGTGGCTTTAAACTGAAAGAGGGTAGATTTACACTGGATATAAGGAAGATATTTTTTTGACAAGGTTGGCGAGACTGGAACAGGTTGTCCAGAGAAATTGTGGATGCTTCATCCCTGGAAGTGTTCAAGGCCAGGTTGGATGGGGCTTTGAGCCTCCTGGTCTAGTGGAAGGTGTCCCTAACCATGGCAGAGGGGTTGGAACTAGATGATCTTTAAGGTCCCTTCCAACCCAAACCATTCTATGATTTTATGAAATAAAACATATTCCTCCAAAAATGTATTTTTGTAATTGAAATGTGAAAGTTTGTCTGTGTAGAAAACGAAGGGGGAAGATTAATTTAGCAAGAAAATTTCACTTCTCAGAATGGAACCAAGCTTTAAAACTCCGAATGGAAACCTTAGCTGACATTCAGGCTGTGCCTGCCTTTTGTTTTCAGTCGTCCTATTTAATGTAGTCCAGTGTGCATTTTTATCAGTCACATACCTTTATTTGCAGTGTTAAAGCACAAAGGATTGAGTGGCCCAGTAAAAGCATGTGTGTGTGTGCATGACAGAAGAGTCACGCTCTCTTTTTTGCAGTTTGCCTCAGACCCTTATTTCTAGCAAACTGTTCTTTAGCTTTATGGTTGTGTAGCTTTATGTATCGGCATGGTACAAAGTGAGAAAAGCTAGCAGCACAGCTGCAGTAAATTCCACTGGGACTCTGTGTTTCCTGCAACAACAAAGTACAAAGTACTTTTTCCAGACAATTAGTGGAATGAAATTGTTTAAGTCAGTGGTGTTACAGTCCTGAGTGGTAGAGACTTCCTTTTCCCCATTCTTCCTTCATCTTTGCCATGAGGTTTGTGTTCAGTGTTCTTTTATCAGTGTGTCATTGTAGCCAACTGTAGGTCATTTATTCCACATGCTTTCCAAAAGTGTGCATTGCAGTTATCAGTCAGTATCTGCTTTTATGGGACAAATCATGTTCACGTTACACAAGGGAATAACACAGTTAAAATTGGTATCACCCATGAATGTAGGATTTGGCACAGTATCCTCACTTGCCTGTTTTGCTTCATATAGAGTATTAGAACAGGTATAGAATTGCGGGCACTAAATAATTAAAGGTCTTGTGATACCAGTGGGGGGTCATGTGATGAAGTGCCCTTGTTTTGAATGGCTAGACCAGAGTAGTTACGTTAACATGAACTATTTCTGTAAGCAGTCGAGAGTGGTGGACCTTGGTTTCCAGTGAATTTGTCTTGCAGATCCAGTTTACTTTTTAACTGAATTGCCCCAAGTCTTCAGTGTGAGCTCTGCTGTTAGTGTATGCTGAAAATGCACTTGGGTGGGGAGTGGATTCTCTGATACCAGACTATAGGAGAGGTCTCACTGCAGCCTTTTTATCAATTTATCACTCTGCTTGTGGACTTCCTCCCAGCTTCCTGTTCTGATTGCACATGGAGGAATGTAATATTCTGAAGACCTCTACCTTCTGTCAAGATGGGCCAAAATTGACCAATGAGTTAAAAAAAAATATGTAGTTGCGGGAGATGCAGACATGCCTACAGTAACATGAAGAGGAATTTTATGAAATCGGATTGAAAGTAGGTCATTGTAGCTACCCCACTAAACAAGTTAATTACAGTCATTAAATTTTCTTTACTGTTTTGTATGTGTCACACTCCCCCTCAGGTAAATCTTTTCTTTTCCTGTAAGTGGGCTGTTTCCTTTGCTTCTTTCTTTAATCTCCAGGATATCCTCCTCTGTAAAGAAGATTGTCACCCCCACACTAGTACTTAGACCAGCAGGAGAGGGAGCAGCCACCTTCAGAAATCAGCAGGCACGGCCCAAGAGTGTGAGGAGGCACTGATGACATGCCCTGTCTTGCCTTCTCTGCTGTACTCTGTGCCAGGTCCTTAGTGTAACTGCACTGATGTCATTGCAACTCTGCAGTGTTGTGCAAGTTAGTGCCATCAGCCTTAGTCAAATGCTATTATATAAGAAGTAGTGATGCATCATCTAAAAAGCTTTTGACCCAAAGCAGGTCACTCGTGCCTGGCACATGTATAATGCTGTTCTCACATAGCAGATATTTACAGGCATCCATAGTAGGATAGTAAATACTGGAGGAACAGGGTTGTGCTCTAAACAATCCTGGGCAGAATGTTCTGTGATCAGGAAGGACTGGATCAGGTGTTTACAGAAGCTCTTCCTATTTTGAAACCTTGGGAAACCAGTTAAGGTACATTGTTGGCTTTCTTTGCCATAAGAAGTGAGAGCTCTGCACCTTTCTGTGGGATGGATTGTGTTTTCTAAGAACACCTCTGGAAGGACCATGGAGGAGAGAAGTACCTTTCTCCCCATTTTGCAGAGGAGAATGCAGGTAGAAAAAGTTTCAGCACATTCTCCTTGTGCAATAGTCCAGGTCGAAAGATCCCCTTCACCTCTTGGAAGAATACGGAGTAAATGCATGTCTCATGGGTGGGAGCTGGTGCAAGGAAGGGGGAAGCTGTGAGACCTTGCTCCCTGTACTGAGAAGGAAAGGGGTGACTGGGAGCAGAGAGAGAAAAGGAGCGGGCTGTGCAGCTACATGCCTCCAGCTGAATTGTGGGCTCTGTTCAGGGTTCCCGCATTCTGCGTAGGAGATCCTGACAGGAATAAAGATGCATGTCTTGTGCATGCTTTGGCACAACAGGATCAATCTGTTGGGAACATGCTGTCTTCCCTTGCACACTATCGTTGAATTGTTGTGCACGCAGTATTTATCTGTGACTTCTGGGCAAACGCAGTAACTTAAGCAGTGCTAGTGGGGCTGGGGCAACTCTAAACTGCCTTAATACTCCCCCATTAAGTATCTGCTTGGGCAGTCTGCCAGGAATTGGCACTTGACAGGGTCCTGTGCTGTGCCTGTCTGGTGTAGAATGCCCCATGTCCTGCTCCCTGCTGGCTGTTGCAAAATAAGGGCTCAACTCCCAACTGCCTTCTCTTCCAGGCTCTCTGTACGTGCCTGCAGTTGGCCTGTTCACTGTTTTCCTAGCATGCCTCTCACATAGTCTTTGTGCTTCTGGAGCCTTGAACTGGATCTTGTTCCAGCCTTTCGGAAGGACAGGCAGGGTCCCCTTGTTGGTCCTTGCTTTTTTCCCCGTTTGTGTGAGGAGGAGCATTTTGTTTGGCCACACATTTTGGTTTTCCATTGCCTACATTGCACAGTCTTCTCACTTAAGCTCCTTTCTGTGACAGTTGTCAAACTGAACAGATATGGCTGATATTACTGTGCGTGCTTAGAAAAGGAAACATTGACTCACTGGGTTTGTTATTCTTGCTTTTTTGTTGGTACCCAAACTCAGCAAGTTGCCAGCAAGTGTGATAATTTACATGATCACTCAGTAGAATCAAGATAGGAATCTTGGGTATGTAATATGGTTGATATGGGGTAAAAAAAGTGTGTTTGTGTTTGGCCAGTCTATGCTGTGCTGGCCTTCTCTCCCTGAAGCAGCACAGTTGCAGTGGGGATTTGGCAGGCCACGGCCCTTCCCCAGACAGCACATGGTCCATGTGACAGTTGTGTCATAACATAATGACTACCATCAAAATACGGAAATGGAAACTAGCAGGTAACATAACTCAGGTATTAAGAGAAACATACTAGTAAGACTAGTTTCAGAGTTTTCTTTATACCTACCATGTTTCTGTCTCTATGGCTTTGTTAAGGTTTGCTTTGTTTCAAAAAAAAAAAAAGAATATGGGATCGCATCAGGACCATTTCCAAACAATACCTCGATACATAGGGTAGAAGGAGGGTCCATTTGCTTCATTCAGACACCTACTTCAGCCATGCCAATTTAGTTATTTTGGGAGTGAAAGAAAGAAAAGAGAAAGGAGATATAATAATTTGACCTAACCATGTTTGTATTTCAAAAGTTTGTAAGATTTTAATTACAGCTTAATTTCATTGTAGTTCACCTTGAATGATAACAAAAGTGCAGAAGTGTAATGGCTGATTTTCTAAAGATTCAGTACTTTGGGTGTTGTGCTTGCTTTAAAAAGTTGGCTGTACCATTGCAGGCAGAATTCTTTGAACAGGATGCTTAGGAAGTTTCCTGTGCAGTTTCTATGTGGCTTATTTTGAACCATTGTTCCCAGGTTAATGTTTCAAAGTTTGAATCCCCAGGCATGGTTGTTTTAGTAAAGCGTTTGAGGCTTTTAATTAATTTTAATTCATTAATTTTAATTAAGGGTATATCTACGAGTGCTAGGTATAACTCATTTGTCATTGTTCTAAGCAAGGGAGGTAGTGCAAAGTATATTTATCCAGCCAGGGATGCTGTAACAGAGCTTAAAATAAAGTGGTGTCCTCTTACATGTGTTAGGAACAGTGGGTTCGGAGGAGGGGATGAGAGATGTTTCTTGTGCTAAAGCCAGACTCCCGTACTAAATCTTTCAGTAGCTCTTATGAGTTAAAAAATATGCTCCAATGCCAGAGAATCAAACATGCATCGTTTTTTTGAGTCCTTGGCCCATGCCTAGTCTGTGTCTTGAAAGTCTCCCTGAGGTGGAAAAGTCATCGTATCTTTTTACTCTGCAGCCT
This sequence comes from Haliaeetus leucocephalus, assembly GCF_000737465.1. Classification (NCBI taxonomy): domain Eukaryota; kingdom Metazoa; phylum Chordata; class Aves; order Accipitriformes; family Accipitridae; genus Haliaeetus; species Haliaeetus leucocephalus. The sequence goes on from NW_010972589.1 coordinate 1,301,000, forward strand.
GTAGGGAAGATCTGGCAGAGGGGTTTGGGAGGGAAAGTCCCGTGTCATCAGAACCTCCCTCAGGGTCACAAGAGGAGTTGCGTGAAATGCCAGCCTGAGCTGGGCTCTAAGACTAACTGTGTTGTAACTCCAGTGAGAGAAAGTTGCTCTCTGAGGTTTGCTTATAGTCTTGAAAGATATAACTGAAATGGAAGGGGAAATCTAGAAGGAAATACAAAGGAGGTTCCTGGAAAAGAGTTGGCCTTATGGGAATTTGTTACTAAACAGGATCTAAAATGCCAAAGCACCTCTCTTCTGCTCATTTGAGACGATAAAGACTTTCATTTTCTTTTTGACTTTTACAGAATTGCAGGTGTCACAGAGAAGAATAATCTTCGTCAGCCCAATGGTCATCAAGGATATGAGCTCTGCAGTTGTTATCTAGATGGATGAAAAAGTTAACAGCCCAGAAGAGGAGCTCCTTTGGTTTTCAAGATGGCAGCAACTAGTGGCGAAAGCCAGCTGCAGCGGATTATCAGAGACTTGCAAGGTACAGGGCCATGCTGACAGATTCATTCTGTAGGCTGGACTGCATCCTCCATGTTTTAGGTAACAGAGAGTAGGAGTTGTGTTTTCAGTTGGGTAACACTTTTGTGCAGCAATTGTAGCAGCATAGTTCAAGGTATGTGATGTGCTCAATAGAGATGTGACTGATGTTTTTTGAGAGATGTGCTGTACCTTCTGCAGGATCCTAAATTCTTAAATCCTGCAAATTTAAACATACAAGATGAGAAGTAAGTTTTACAATTTAAAAAAAAGTGTATATGGGGTGTGCATTGTGAGCTAGGACTTTGTTGGTATGAATAGAGCTATGCTGTTACAAGACTTCATGTGAGATAAGGAGAAGGCCTGATTTTTTTAGACCCACCCTTGATAGGAAGCTGTTGTGGAGTTGCTGCTAATATGGGAAGGGGAAAAAACAGGAGGCCAAACCAAACTGGGAATGGAGACTCAGAGGAAGAGTGCTGGAGAATTGGATCTGCTGTTCTTGCTGCAGTAGAACATGCTTTCTGTGCACCAAGGACAAGTTGGTCCTTCACTAGCAGGAGCCAACCTCATTTTCCGCAGCTCTGTTGCAGGCAAAATTGGCAGCAGAATCATAACTGTTTTCCTGCTCTGTCTCTGTCCTGGTCGGCTGCCTATACAAAGATCCAGATATTTTTTCTTTTAATTTTTATTAAATATAAGGTATGATATCCACCAAAGCTGGAAATCTAGATTTTCCTGTAATATAAAAAAGGAGATCTACATGCCTGCTAACAAGTGGAGATTTTAATTCACAAAGGGTATCCAGTGGGTCTAGGAGCTAAGGCTCACTTAGGCACCTGAAATAAGTACAAAACCAAGTGGAAAGCAAGCTCAAAATCAGTAATTTTTGATGCTGGGAAGTACACCCTTTTGGGGCCAGAGTGTCCAGGGAGACAACAGAGTTTGCTTTGAAATTTCCTCACCCACTATGGGTATAGCTTTTAGGGAAGAGGAGTTGCTGTATGCTTATTTTTATGTAAATTATTTTTCCCATTTCTGTTTGTAACCAGCACAAGCTGAACCTTCCTGAATAAAGCATGGAGAAGATAAATGTGCTGACTGAACAACTGTTCTCGTGTTACTGATCCCCTTTAGCAGATTACATGCTTTGTCCTTTTTAATCAGAATTCTGTTTGTTCTGTGGCAATACCTTAATGTGCACATGAGACAGCAAAAAGTTAATTCTCTTTCCTCTGCTGAAGAACCAGTTAGCAATTGTCTGTTACCAGTTTTTGCTAAGTGTCAGAAAGAGGTTTTGCTCTTTTTAAGAAGAAATAATCTGTACAACAAATTGACATAACTTGAGCTCTAGTTTTTTTATAGGTGGTCTTAAACTGCGAGCATATCAATAAGTTTTTTGCACTGTCATTAAGGTACTTTGACTGAAAGAAACTGAATACACATGCATAATGTCCAGGCAGAAAACCCACTTATTTAGTTGTTTATGGATTCAGAGCTATATATCTCTTGCATTAGTTAACAATTTTGGTGTCTTGTTTTAAAGATGCTGTGACTGAATTAAGTAAAGAATTTAAAGAAGGAGGGGAACCGATCACAGATGACAGTGTCAACTTGCAAAAATTCTCGTACAAGCTTGAGTACCTTCTACAGGTAAAAAAAAAAAGTGATGTTTGTCATTTATAATCCACCATCAAAGTTAGGCCTTGTTCTCTTTTATAGCCTCTTCAGTATGTGGGGTTTAGCTGAAATAATCATAAACATCCAATTATGTCTCTCTTTTTTTTTTTTTTTTTTTTTTTTTTTGGGGGAAAGGGGGCTGAAATGTGTGCTGCTTATTGTACTTATTTCAAGTGAAAGTAAATAAATGTAATCAAAAGCCAGTGCTGGCAGTTTGACTGAAGAATGTAAGGCATTTTTTTATTGAACTGAAAGAGCTGAGCTTGATTTTAAAGATATATCCTGCTAAATTATCTTGGAAAAACTGTTGTAATGAGATCTTGACCAACAGCTTAATGCAAAATAAATACTAGTAAGCTGTTCATGGTGCAAATATAGTAGTGTGAGTAATTTACAGAATTTTTAGCAATTTCACTTTGGAAATTCATTTTTATTGCATGGAAGGCTTAACGCAAAAGGCTGGTTTTTAAGCTGAATTTCTGCTTTTTGTCCATCCTCAAAATTTAAGTAAAAGGGGACACTGCTGGGCAAACCGAAATTCAGTTTGCGTAATCTTTTGTCTACAGATACTGTAATCATGTCACTGATTGCAACAAAGACATGCTAATCTGGCCTTAATCTAGGCAAGGGAGTTTTAATTGGGTTGCAGAGGCTTCAGCAGAAGCTGTAGAATCCTTTGGGATTTGAATGGTCCATGCTGCAGTCCATACCCTGGCTGCATTGCTGCTCCGAATGTGGTTTAGCTAGAGCAGGTTTTTCTGGTACGTACATGTGTGCTATTTCCACACTTGATTGCAGATCTCTCAGCAATTGGTTGTTAGTGTGTTGCTCTTGAACAGCTGTTGAATCTGTTGCAAATCTTTGTTTCGGCAGTTTTGAACGAATGTCTGTGTTTTAAGTAGACCCAGAACATTATTATCCCCAGAACTTTATTATCTGTTATGTCTGTAAAGTAGCTTTTGTAACTGCTGGATTGCAGTAGTACAGCACAGTATCTCTTTCCTTTGTGAATACATTGGCTTAAACTAAGAGGAGTCATGAACGCACATGTTGCTGGGAGAGGAACAAAATTCCAAGTAGTTATATATAAGTATATTTAATTTTTGCTCATTGCATTTTGTTTTCCTTGTTTAAGTTTGACCAGAAAGAAAAAAACACATTGCTGGGGAACAGAAAAGACTACTGGGATTATTTCTGCGACTGTCTGGCAAAAGTCAAAGGAGCTAATGATGGAATCCGCTTTGTCAAGTCTATTACGGAAGTAAGTATATCAGTTAAGCATCATAATATGTGGTTTATGTTTTGGTATGTCTTTTCAGAGAGCAGTAGAAACTAAAAGAATATAGACTGCTTTTAACATATGGCAAAAAAAGGTTGGGAATTTTTATTTTTAATTCTCATGTAAAGTATAAAAATGCAAGGTTACTCTTTTTACTAGGGCACTAGATTATATAGAATTAGATAGCCTGACTCTTACTTAATTTGAAGACTGTTTACACAAGTGAATGGTCTTGTTTGTCTCTGGTTGTGCCCTGCCTTTTCATAAACTTAGTGCCATTTGCTCTAAAAAGGAATGAAAAATTAAGTCAAGGATAGAGCCTACCATGTTTAGCACAGCTTACAGCAGGACTTGGCTTGAAGTGCAAGAGGAAAAATTCACCATATCTGACATTTCTTAATACTTTTTCAACGGGTCAGTAGAGTTGAGGAGGACTGACTGAGAGCAGCATTTCATCTTCTGTCTCAACTTTGTTCCTCCACATTAAAATGCATAATGTAATGGCTCAGGATGGTTGTCACTATTCCCTCAGCTAAGCTGTCATGAATAGGACAAAAAGCTTTATTTTTATTAGATGTAGTAATAAAACCTTAATCTTGTAACAGCCATGTTATGTCTACAGCTCAGTGAGTGGGTGAAATAAGTGCTGTGAGAAGCTTTCTGTGCTCATCCTGTCTGAGTCTTTAGAATCATTTGAAGAAGAGCTTCCCTTGTGGGTAAAAGAGGTGGTGGTGCCAGCCGGCATTGTCCTGATGCTCAGCTCTGTTATCTGTGAGCTTTGCTAAGTTGTATTGGCAAGTTATTACTTACAGCAGATTTCCCCATTCTCTTAGCAACTCCTCCACAGCAGCTCTAGGTAATGTTTTGAGCCATCTGAAAGACAGCCAAGATACTCTAGCAGAGGCAAGCTCTGTGTTCTCTACCTCACTTTCTTCTCTCAGCAACTTAGGCAATATTGAATTGTATTGTTCCAAGGTGAACAAGCCAAAGAAGGGCTCCAGTCTGTTTTACCACTGGGAAGGGAAACAGGGGAGAGCCATGGGAATTGGGTTTGACTTTGTCGCTACTTTCAGAAAGACTAGAGAAGTAAGGACAGTGACTGCTGCTGCAGAAAAGGTCCTCTGACTGTGGATACTGGCCTCTAAATTCTCAGTAGCAGTAGCCAATCTGATTTCTCTGCAAAGATGACTCTGCTGTAGCCTTCAACAGTCTGTTCCCTGTAGTGTCACCTGCATATTACCACATGTAAAGGCTGCTCTGCTTTTTTCTCCTTCTGCAGTACCTCTGACTGTTTAATGGTTAGCATGATAACAGAAATTATTGTTTGGAAGAAGGATATTTTCTATTTCAATTTATGTGCAGCCATAGAAATTAGCTTGTAGAATCCTTCTTTTATCTTTATTAGCTTGTAGTTTAGGAATATGAACTCTAAAAAAAAAATCACTCAACCATTTCAGATAAGGAAGCTGGCAGACTCAGGTCCAGAAATGAAATGACAGAAAAACATGTTGGTTATTCTCCTTCATTACAGATGGAAATCAGCAGCCAATTTTTGAACCTAGCTGGATAGAACATAAAGGTTTCCAAATGTCATTTATTTTCTCACTGAACAGTACTTGTTCACTTTCAAAGATGGAAGTGAACAAGGAGGAAAGAGTAATGGCAGTTGTGTTTTAAGAATGGTCAGACATTTGACAGCATAATGCCTCCTGTTCTGCTTTGCTTGCAGTGCTACTAATATTAGGGTGCAATGATATGCTAGAGAGATGGAGTAAGGAAGCAAATAGGAATACCCTGGAAACTACCCAGCTGTTAATTGAAGAGAGAGCCTTGTCCTTGAGCAGGGAGTTCTGCTAGTTCACCTTTCAAAAGGTGATTATGCTGAATACACATCTTTCCAAGTCTTTACAGCCATACATGGCATGTGCTAAGGTGCTACAGCCATACATTGCACCTTAGCTACAGTCTTTGCATTTTACATGGTAACACTGACAATACCAGACACTGCCTGCCTCCCTGAATTCTAGCAGGGCTCTAGCAATAGGTGGCATGGGTTTGCTTCCTAGTCAAATAGTCTTTGGCTACTTGTAGCTGCGTATATGTAAATATTTTCCCCTACTTCTCGTCACATCATTTGTTCTAGTATCTCCATGCTTTAAAAAGGCTTTGCGATTTAAATTGATAAACCAATAGGAGTAAGGATAGGATTAATTCAGTGGCTTCCAGTCTTAATTTTGACTATTCTTAAGATACTCACTAAATACACCTAGTTAGGAAAAACACTTATAAGCTTCTGTGCACAGGGCAGGCATAGCGTCTCCCTGAAGAAATATTCAGACATCTACAGGGTGAATGAGGCTGAAAACCAGTTGGGCAATTAAATTTGCTGTTTCTGGGGTACTTAGCCTTTGGGGACGATGTTATTTCACACTGTGTCCTACAGAATTCAAAACAAAAAGCAGTAAAAGGTGTTGCTTCCTTTGTTCCACATTTCATCATCCCGTTTATAAGGAACATTTTTGTATATAATGGATTGCTGAGATAAATGAAGAACCTGTGTCTTGCTTGAGCACAGAAGCCCAGAAACAGCAAAAACAAGGAAACTGAGAGTTAAGGTATTGCTCTCACTTCACCACAGTGGAATACTGATCAGGAAAAAAAGCTTGTGTGGCCTTTGAGCCTTCTTTCAGACTAACTTTTCAAGCAAAATTTACAGTAACCTACTAACTTGAGCCTCAGCCCCTCTAATATTTTTTTTGGCTGCTATTTTTAAATCATGAATATATTTGGTGTGTGAGTTGGATGAGCAGTTTGGTTAGGAGCATGGCTGACTGGTGAGAAATTCTTTTCATCACTTTCATTTTCCGTTCCTAAATTGATTGCTGATTTTGATAGAAAGGCGAAATGAAACACTACTGTTTAGTGTTTCACTATTTTGCAGAACAGCAAATAGTTCAGATGTAAAAGACAAAACAAAACATCAATTCCCCAAGTCAAAAGCTATAACAAAATTTAGTGCTGAGTTTTGTGATCCCCCTTACGTTGATTTAACAGCTGTCTTCATAAAAAGAGCCATTAATTTCAGTCATGCAGCTGCTCTTGGTCTGAAGTAAGAATTAGATTTTTGTCAGCTTAATGGCTAAGTATTAAGAAAGGCTTTTTGCATTGTCTGGGGTTACTGTGTCCGCAGGGATGTATATTTGTATATGTGTACATCTTTGTTCTGTGACTAAATCTGCCCTAAAGCTCTTCGCTGTGGCCAAATGCATCTTAAGTAACCTAAGCAGTCACTTCTGGCTTTGCTGGGCACATTGAGATTTTGCCTTATGTTGGGAATCATCCTTAGCATAGTCTGTACTCACGTACTCAGTGTATTAGATGATTCATTGGTCTGGTGATGCCTTTTATATTACTATAAAATGGACAACAGCCAGCTGTACATACAAATTCATCATTCAAAAAAGATTCCACTCAGTGACAGTCTTGGGAGAAAGTGTGCCTTGGTGGCAGTTCTAACTACTTCCTTTACAACTAGTGGCTTATTGTGAGGGTTTTTTGTGTCGGTATGTAGGCTGTTCTGGCCATGTGTCTACATGATTACAAATGATATTTAGAATTTTCTTTTCTTGTCATTTCTCCCTTCCAGCTACGAACATCTCTTGGAAAAGGAAGAGCATTTCTTCGTTACTCCCTGGTTCACCAAAGGCTAGCAGACACCTTGCAGCAATGTTTTATGAACACCAAGGTGACCAGGTGAATAGCAAAGTACCTTGTTAACTAATGGGTGTTTGCTCAGTGTGATCAAGCAACATAGCCTAGTAGCTATTGAAAGAAATTGAAACCCTTCCAAATGGTTGGCTTAGAGAGCTGGTAATAGGATAGGAAGGATAATAGACCTTTTGGCCTTGGTCAATGGTTCATACCTATCTTAGGCTGGTAAAGGTTGAAAGTTGTTACAGATAAATGTGTATGGAGTGGGTGGTGCTGATGCTTCTATATGTTGATTTCAGCAGTGACATTTTTATAAGCATTGAAGGCCCTGGGTTTAATCTGCTGTGCTGTACATCATAAGGGAGGATTACTTTGGATGTGTTGCGCAAAGCCCCAGAAAGCATTTGCATATATCTCTGGGCTGGCACACAGAGGAACAGCTTGCCCTGGCCAAGGAACACCAAAGATAGCTTGTAGTTGGTTGGAGGGGCACTGGTAGGGCTTTTTAGAAACAGTCAGATATTTGCACAGTGTATTTAACTCTATTTGCTGCTTTCTGTTCCTCATTTTTGATGTATTAAGTATGTGCTTTAGGTATTTACTGTGTGATTATCCAGTGTATAAAAAATATGTTGTCTTGCCAGTGTTTTGCCCAAGCACTGGAGCAAAAAATATTTGCTCCTCTAAAGATATTTATGTGGAATTCATTGAAGCTGTTTAATTTCATTCACATCAAAGGTATGGGATGTTGTTTGGTGGGTCTGGGTGTTTTCAGGTTTGCATTTAGAATAACATATCCTAATTTTTCTGGGGTGGAGTGAATAATGTTGTTGTGGCTTTTTTGCAAGTGAAACTGCTGTTCTACTTTACTTATGAATAAGTATTACTTCTTTTTTTGTTTTCAAGTGACTGGTACTATGCAAGAAGTCCATTTCTGAATTCTAAAATGAGTTCTGACATTGTGGGACAACTCTATGAGCTCACTGACGTTCAGTTTGACTTGGCATCAAGAGGCTATGATTTAGATGCTGCTTGGCCAGCATTTGCCAGGTAAGATAGAACCACTTTGTCATTTTGTATTAACAGGGCCATAAAATATCTGCCTGCTACGGAATCTGTAAAAGCTTCTGCTTTTGAAGGTAGGAATACTTGTGTTAGAGCAGGTATACACTTTCTCCATGTAATTAGTCTCTGAACAAATTGGCCTTTTTTTCCTTCAATGTACTGTATACCAGAGATCAGAGTTGATGCTCTGTAATGGAGTACTTCCAGTAACTGCAGTGTAGGCCCAGCTCCCAAGCTGTTCTCATCTTCACAGGCACAAGAAGAAATGTTCTTAGCTCCTTCTGTTTTGAGAGCTGAGACGTGTAGTGACCGAAGAGCCAAGCAGTGTGCTTCACTTGCAGCAATGGTAGAGACGACAATATGCGGTCACTACAGCCTGATCCCACCTCAAAGTGGGGGATAACAAAAACTACTAGGGCTGATCCAGATCCATTTGTATCAGTGGGAGTGTTCTAGGGCTGCATGCTGCCACCATCTGGTTGAGCCGCCACCACACAGCAATACAATTTCTTGGAGCAAAGCTGCATTGGTTCTTGTGAATGTGGGAAGTCACAGCTACCAAACCCATAATCTTTTTTAGGTGCCTTTGATATCCCTGTTTTGGTTTCCATCAACTTCAGTGGTTGTTGACCCAAACACCAGGTGCAGTTATGTCTTTTTGTATGTGGTAGTTACAACTAGACAAATCTTACACATGTATGTGTGTGCTTAGACTTCTCTTGTATATTGTTTCTCTGTGTGATCAACAGGAGGACGCTGTCCTCGCTTGGATCTTCAGCATATTTATGGAAGCCCCCAAGTCGCAGTTCCAGCATGAGCAGTTTAGTTAGCAATTATTTGCAGGTAAGCAAATTACAAATAAATGTTTATATGGCACGGTAGACATGTAATTAATGAAATAGTTCTGGAGAGCTTGGTAGTTTTACGGTGATCTGACTCTTGTAATGGTAAACTGCAAAAACAGTTCTTAATTAAAAGTAAAGGGAATTGTCCAGTAGCTGATTCAACTGAACATGCAAATCTTGCAGAGGAAAAAAAAATATATTTTCAGAAGACTGCCCGCAGATAGGTATGTTTTCATTTATCTTTTGTGAAAACAAGCCCCATTTCCTACAAGTTGATATCTCGTAGTGCTGTGAACGCAACATACAATGTCACTGCGTTAAGAAGCTGAACTTGCTCTCATTGGAGCACACCATTTAAATACATGTTTAATACTTCTTAAACTTTCTGGTTTTCCCCTTCTGTTGTTTAGGCCCAAGAGTTTCCCTCCAGCCCTGATGCAAATAGCTCACTAAATGTTGAACACCTTGAGGGCTTTGAAGAGATGCGTGTAGAACTTGACCAGGCTGAGCTGAGGCAGAGGGAACTTCAAGATCGTATTCACCAGCTAGAAATGGAAAACCAGGAGCTCCAGGCAGCTATCAGCCTTCAGAAAGAACAAGTACAGGTAGAAAAGGAGAAGAGCAATAACTACAGTGAGGAGAACTCCCGGCTGACAAAGATGATCACAGAGTTACAGAAGCAGCGTGAGGTCTCTCACTCCACTCAGAGCACTGTTCATGACCTGCAGAAGTGCCTACAGTCACTGGAACTGAATGCAGTGGAGCAACAGAAGGAATATTCAACAAAGCTGGAGCATCTGGTGACTGGCAAGGAAGACTGTGCCTCAAAACTGCAGGTGTTGAATCAGGAACTGGAGGCCTCTAGGGCTTTGGTTGCTATGAAGGATCTTTGCATTGATGAGCTCAAAGCCAAGCTGAGTTCCACAGAACAGAAGAACCTCAACCTCCTTTCAAAAGTTGATACTGCCTTGGAGGAAAAGGCCACAGCCCACTGTGACTCTGCCCTCCAGGCACGGGCACTATTAGAGAAGCTTCAGGAGACAGAAAAGGAAAAGGCAGATATGCAGAGACTCAATGATGAACGTGCATCTCAGCTGAAAGCAGCAAGGGAGGAGCTGCAGCTGAAAGAAGAGGCACAAAAGGAACTGGAATCCAGATACAATCACCTCACTGCTGACTCCAAAGAAGAGAGTGAAAAGCTGCTTGGGAGCCTGGAAACCATGGCAAAGGAAATGGATGCACTTCAGCAGGCCCTGACCCTGAAAGAAGAGGAGATGGCTGAGCTCCAGACCCAGGTAATGGGGTCGCTGGCTCAGGTGGGGTCAATGGAAAAAAATCTTGAGGAAGCAAGGAAAAAAAAAGAGAAACTTGAGGAGGAGTATGGTAGGAGGGAAGGAGCATTGAAGCAGGAAGCGCAGTCGCAAGCAGAGCAACTTGAACTACAGGAGAGTCGCTTAACAAAGGTGAGTCAGACTGTGTGTAGCCTTGAGGAGCAAAACTGGAAACTCTTGGCTGAGAAAGAGCATCTCAGCCAGAAACTCAAGGAGCTGGAGGAGCAGATGGAGCAGCAAAACTCTGCAGTGAGCGAAATGGGTGAGGAGAGCAGGAAGCTGAAAGTGGAGAATGAAAATTTGCAGCAGTCCAAGAAGAAGATGGAAGGGAAGCTGAAAAATTTGGAAGCTTCTAAAGCTTCCCTGGAATCTGAGGTAGCCAGGCTGAGAGCCTCTGAGAAACAGCTTCAGAGTGAGATAGATGATGCCCTGGTGTCAGTTGATGAAAAAGAGAAGAGGCTCCGTGGCAAGAACAAAAAGCTGGATGAAGACTTGCAGAATGCCAGGAGGCAAAGCCAAATTCTGGAGGAGAGATTAGAGGCTCTGCACTCAGACTATGAAGAAGTAAAGCAAAGAGAAGAGACCACCAAGGAGTCTTATGCCTCACTTGAAGGACAGCTGAAGAGTGCCAAACAGCATAGTTTACAAATGGAAAAAAGCTTGGGTACCTTGAAGGAAAGCAAAGAGTGTCTCCAGTCACAGCTTGCAGAGAAGGCAGTAGAACTGCAAGGCATGGAGAGCCAGTGTGAGCAGCTAAGAGCAGAAGCTGAAAGGCATAGAAAGAAAGCAGAGACTCTCGAGGTAGAAAAGCTCAGTGTTGAGAAGACATGCCTTCATCAGACAAAGCTTATTGAATCCCTCACATCAGAAAAGGAATCGGTGGAAAAACACCAACTACAGCAGGTGGCTTCTCTGGAGAAGGAGGCAAAAGAGCTGGCCTCCAGACTGGCCATGAGTGAAGAGCAGTTGGAGGTCAACCGAGGTGAAGTGTCTAGGCTGCAAGCAGAAGTCCTTGACCTGCGAGTCAAGCTTCAGCAGACCACTGATGAGAGAGAGCAGATGAGAGGTGAGCTGGCAGTCACACAGACTGTCTTGAGTGAGCAGAAGGTGCTTGTCCAGCAGCTGAAAGAGCAAAGTGAGTCACTCAACAGAAACCATGTGCAAGAACTGGTCCAATGTAAAGAAAGAGAAGCAGTGCTGAAAAAAGAGCAGGAGACAGCAGCCCATCAAAAAGCTGAGCTGGAAAATAATTTGCTGAACCTGAAGGAAGAGCTATCTGAGGTTAAGCAGTACTTGGAAGTTGCTAGAATGGAAAATGAAGAAAACAAAGATCTCCTCCACAGGACCAACACAGATATGGCTGAACTTGGTATTCAGATTTGTGCCTTGACCTCTGAAAAGGTGGAGGCAGAAGAGCAGTTAGCCCAGGCCACAGAAAGGCTCAAAGAACTGGAAGAACAAGCAGCAGAGCAACAGGAGAAGCTGAAGCTTGATGTCTTTAATCTGAGACAGGAGAACAATATCCTGCAAGAGAAATTAGAGGAGGCTCAAATATGTGCCGCAGCTGTCCCAAGTCTGCAATTGCAGCTGGAGACAGTAAAGAAACAGGCACAGAGTTTCCAAGAAACGAGCCAAGAAGAGCTGTCTGCAATAAAATTTCAAATGAGCACAGAGATTCTAAATTATCAGACAAAATTCAAGGTAAATTAATGTGATTATTATAGCTGAGGGAGCTGTGCAGGATTTCCCCTGCTTTACCGCCTGCTGCAGCAATTACTGCGTGAAATCCTAAGGTTTGTGTTGGTCAGACTCTCAGACTAGCACACAACTAACCTTAGCCTGGGAATCTGAAAATGTCTCTATACACATGACCTAAGCCTATCTGAGGTAAAATAACTCTTCAGAGTTTTTTGGAGATGTATAGTATGGCCATCTGAGCACAGTGGAGAGGCCAAGTGATATGGAAAAGGCAGCCAGTAATGGAGAGGGTGATGATTTCTTATGTTGGCACTGAAGGTGGTGTCTTCTGTAACTTTTCCCTCTGGTCACAGCTGTGATTTTTATCCTTTTTGGTAGGAACGTTGCAAGACCTGTTACCCACACCCGTAACACTACTTCTCCTTAAAACTGATTTTGATGAAAACAAACTTAGACTGAGACCAGATACTTTTGCAGTTAATTCCCTCGCGTATTTTTGCTTTCAACTGCTCAAGGTAGCAGCCAAGAAGATCAAAGTTTTGCTTCCAGAAAAATGTGAGTCAGCCCTGTAAATGTGAAACAGCACACCTAAAGGCTGAAGATTTTATTGTGTTTGTTCTGCCATTCTGAGGTAATGTCTAAGACTGGCAGTTGATCAGAGGCTTATGCCACTGGTGATATGCAGAAATCCCACGAATTTGAGAAAATAGCATAATTTGTTTACGTTTCATTTTCATAAGGGCTTCTTAAACCTCAGTATGATTTGGGCTGTCTCACTCTCTTGAGCCAAAGCATTTTGCAAGTTGGGCCTTCTTTTTGTTGGGAACTGTAGTGGCCCATAGGAAGTTAACAGCAAAAAACAGCTGGTCTGCCACCACAGAGGGGAGTTTCCTTGAATCCATGAGATGAGTGCTTCTTTAGCTGTCTTTCCTGAGCCTGATGGTGGTGCTGCATTTATCCCATACATGGCAGTAAGAGTACTCATGATTCACAATTGGGAATTTTGTAGATGAAGGTATGGCTGCTAAAGGAATGCTAACTCCTGGCTCAATCTCTCTGCTAGGCTGTCAATGAAGAGTGTGGGAAAGTGAGGGAGCAACTTGAGGAGCAGAAGCGACAACAGCATGCTGCAGAGGAAGAGATTGCGGAGTTACAAGTAGGTGCTTGATCTGATTAAAAGACAGAGGTGTTTGTGTCAGCAGGCATTAGTGTTATAATTAAGGCAGGCAGCATTTCTGATGACTGGCTGTGGATCTGAGAAAGCCCTTGAATAAATATGGGTGCTGCAGACAAAATACTCGGCAGCTGAAAGTTAGCCACTGAAACAGGGATTACGAAAAGCATAACGGCGTATAGGATTTGTCCTGCTTTGAAAGCTAGTCAGGTTTTATGTAAGACCTGGTTATGTGTACACTTCTTAAATGGGGGTGCAGGTTTAAAAGGTGTCTGTCTTAGGCCCTACATGCCCACTGCACACAGCCATGTGTGTGGATCCAACTGTTTGCAGGCTGCAAGGGGCACTGAATCAGAGAACTATTCTGGCTGAGAAATAACACAGATGGAAGAAAATAGTTTTTTCACAATGCATTAATCAAACAGTTGAGTTAGGAGGGTCATACTGAGGTGTAAGGAATCCAGAAAAAAGAAAGTTAAGGTTTTTGAACCTAGCCCTGCCTGCTAGCAGAAATATATGTACACCTTTAGATGCAGTTAGGTATGTTCCCTGCGGACTGAGTTTGGCAGACTTCTCTGGAGAGGCTAGCTGTGAAAGAAGTTTTTACTTCCATTGTCCTTCATGTTCCATATAGCTTTAATAAACATTTTCCCCATTTTTAGTTGTTTTTTTTTCTTTTGAAAATATTAGGTGGTGAAAAAAGTTTTAGGGTGTATTTTGCCATTATCTTTGAGAGATTTTCCTTGATAAGGAGGCAAAAGCTCAACTGATATGGACTAACAAGAATTACAAGGCTTAATACTGTCTTACTTTAGAGTCTATCCCTTATTCAGTGTGACAGAAGTAATCAATCACTAGTACACAACTAATTAGTGTCTGCCTATACAATAATATCTTAATTGGTGGTTTGGCTTATCTGATTCTTTTAAAGCATTGTTTAGGTGTCTTGGTAATTGTCCAATGCTTGGTAAAGTGTTGGTTTTATATGTAAGGAAATACAGTAATTTATTTCACTAGGCTGCAAACACGAGTTTGTCTAGAAAGCTGGATGAAGCGAGAGAGCAGCTGTCTGAATCGGAATCTGCTCGGCTGCAGAAGGAAGAGGAGGTGACGTCTCTGAGAGAACTCTTGGAAAGGTGGGAGTTTGGGTTCTTTACACAAGCCGTTAATCATAAGCCAAGCAAGGGGCCAGTGACCAAGGCATATTGAAAATTGCTGTGGTGTATGAAGTAGCATATGCCACAGGTTTTATATAGGGTAAATAGTGCATGGGCACTGATGGGGAATATCGGATTGACACTTCAGATGAGAAATATGTAAATTACATAGAACACATGAATGCAAGGTTTAGGTTTTATTGTATTGTTAATTTAGCTGATGACATTAATTATATGTCTTCCTTTATGAAACTGAAAGACACTTTATAACCTCCTTTTACCTTATAGGTTAGTCACAAAATCAAAACACCAATACTGTCTCTTTTTTTTTTTTTCTTCTTTTTTCTTCATAAGGAATGGAAAATTTGCGCTTTTTGACAGTTTGTTTTTTCTTTCCTCTCCATGAAGTTTCAGGGAATCAGTAAGAATTATTTGAATTGGACCACATCCTGCACGTCTGTCAGGTTTCTTAACAGTTTCAAGTATCTAATGTAGGCTGTGTTTCCAAGGTCTGTAATGTGGGCCTGTGTGGTGCAGATTATCTGGCAGTCCAAAATAGATCTTCATGAGACATGGGCTCACACAGAGTCTAACGGATTAACCAAAGCCTATGTATTTTTACATTTTTGTGCTGATATCATCTGTCTTTTTGGGAAGACTGATAATTCTTTATCTATGCTGAAGGTTGTCAGTACAAAACCTAACTCATCAAAATACTTGAATTCAGCTGAATTGGCTGAGTGAGTTCAGACCAACTCAGCCCTTCATGTTGTGTTGCTGGAGCATTTTTGATCCATTGCTAGGACTCACAGTACTGAAATTACCATATATATCGTCAAGCCAAGACTTAAATTCTTGGAAGCTTCCTGGGGGCACTTCTTTCCACTGACTGTGCCGTGAACTGAGTTGTCTTAACCTTTAGTTTTTTAATTGCGTCTGTGCTAGAAGAATATAGCGAGAATCTGGTTTGCTTCCCTTTTGTGAACATGAAGGCTATGGAGGAGTATGTGTTAAATGGCCTTTTTGTGTGCTGTCTGCAAATGCTGGGCAACCTGTGGCTATAGGACTTTCCCTGTTTAGCTCAGTTTGCAGCTGATGATGATCTTAGCTTCCAAGGACACTAATTTTGTTCCCACTGTGGTAGCTGTCATAAGCTTCGCTATAAGCAGAGCATCCAAGAAATTGCTGATTGCTGACTGTATTCACCAGATAATGGATCTCTGTGCACTTTCAGTGATGCAGAAAACTGGAGATATTCTGGCTAGCTATAAAAAATATGTACACTGAGAACAATTTCACTGAAACTACCTGTTTATCAGGGTGGAGGACCCCTTTCTTCCATGGGGAAGACTTGAACGCGCATCAGCTAAAAACAATTCTTAATTGCCGTTGTATTTGATCAGGATCCAAAAAGAAGCTGATGAAGCAAAGGAGAAGGTCCTGGATTACAGTGACAAGCTCAGCAAGGTGGTGGCAGACAAAGATAGCAGCGACCAGAAGTTATTTGCTGAACTGGATGACCTGACAAGAACAAAACAGTTCCTCGAAGAACGTTTGATAGAACTTATCAGGTTGGCATCAAAATAAACAGCAAGCAGAAATTAAAATCCTAGCTTAGGATGTTAAGGGATACTGTCTAGGTGGTTCAGTCTTGTATTCCTGAATTGAAAATACAGGTAAAGGCCACGTTCATCAGCATTTGAAATTTTGTATTTCCATAATGCCGTCAAAAATATAACACCCAATATTATCTCCTCCTTAATTTACTGTCTGTTTTGCAAAAATATGTAGTTCTCTGCATGGGATGTGTTTTTTCTGCCCTCCTTCCAAAGACCTTTGGTAGGTTTCTTGATCTATCTATATTCCTGAAAGCTCCTCAGAAGTTACAGCAAAGCAATTTTTACTGTGAAGCTTTCACCAGCATTCAAATTGAGGTTGGTTAACAGTAAACCAGCACTGATAATTTCTATATGTTTTTCTTACTTTTAACTGTGTCTCTGCAGAGATAAGGATGCTTTGTGGCAAAAATCAGATGCTCTGGAATTTCAGCAGAAGCTTAGTGCAGAGCAAAGGTGGCAAGGGGACACAGAGGTTAATCATTGTTTGGACTGCCAGAGAGAGTTCTCATGGATGGTGCGCCGACACCACTGCAGGTCAGTTTGTTGAACTCCATTACGCTGTGCAAAAGCAAAAATCAGTATGATTGTTTACATGGATGAAATACTTCTTAATGTTCACAGTTCGTTGGTCAGAATCATTGATACAGGACACTGTACAGGCTGAAAGAACACATGAGCTCACAAGGGGATAAAAGACATTAATGGAAAGGTCCCTGGACATGTATTAAGGCAAAGATCTGGATGCAACTGTGACTTGGGGAGTCTGTCAGTTTCTCATTTCTGGAAACAAAGACAATCACACCCTACATAGTGTGTTTCTTTGAAGGGCTTTGTTTTTAATATATTTATTATGCACTGCTCTGTGCATGCTGTAAGCAATATTCACTAAGATGGTTTTGCTAGTGTGATAGAAGTATTCCAGAACAAATCCAATATCCTGTGCAATTATAGATTTGGTTGCTTACACTGGGTATGTTGAGAAATAATTACTGATTGTGGAGTAATCTTTTTAAAAAGTCAATATTAAATTATTTCCTATACAGTTAGCCTGCTTGGCTATTAGTTATTAGTTATCCTATCTAGATTTATTAAAATATATTTAAGTGGATGCATTTCAGGGTATTAGTGATATGTTTATTTTGGCTCTTTACTGTTCTTTATCCTTATGACCTGATTTATCATGTAAGGTACATAGTACTGGCACTGTTTCAGTTACAGATGAATGTAGGGAACATTCGGTGGGGATTAATGAATAGTGAAGTCATTTCCGGTAACAACTTCCAAATTACTTATTTCTACTAAAATCAGTGAAAGCTGCTCGTGTTTTCATCTACTAATGATTTAAATGATTATGAAAAACAAAACCAGTGAGGCTTCATGAGTAACAGACATCTCTGCTGGGTGCTTTTCTTCGTTAAAATCTTAACATGTGCATTAAAAAGTAGTTGACAGGTTTAATACTGAGAAACTGCAGAGCAGAGAGGGCAGGAGGAATGAATGTGCATATGTGTCCAATATTGTTTTTTCTTCCCTGTCTGAAGGGGAGAGGAGTGATTACTAAGTAGAGAGATAACAGACATGCTCTTACAGTCCTCACAATCAAATAGAGTTTTGCTCTAACTGAGGATGAGATTTGGCCTGTGTAATATTATTAAGTACATTTCCTTCATATGTACTTAATATAAGTATTATTTATTTGTATTGCATATTTGTGGGTATTTAATTGTTTTATGTCTTTATATTTAAACGTGGGGGGTGTTTAGTATTTGTATGCTTTTTTCTGGTTTTCCTATTTATTAAGTGTGAATGTGAATTTCTGTCCTGTGTTTGTCAAGAAAACTTGCTTCACCTCAGAAAGCAGCACAGTCTGCATTATGAGTTCTGCTGTGGATGTAGCATTCAGGCTTTTGCAGAGAACAAGACCATTATGACAAAGCCCCAAACTCTGTCACGTAGATATGTTCCGTCTGTATGTGGTACTATTCTAACACCTTTGGTTTCAAATCATTTCTAGAATGTGTGGTCGCATTTTCTGCTACTACTGCTGCAACAACTACATGGTGACAAAGCCTGGTGGAAAAAAGGAGCGTTGCTGCAGAGCTTGCTTTAATAAGCCTAGAGTCATTGTGGACAGTACAGATGACTCTGGATCCAGTGCCAACCAGGAAGGATCACCAGCGTCATTGGAATCACCTGTGTCACCATCCGAGAGGGCTTTTGGTTAGTGTGTTGTTCGCATGCTGTGGAGAAATAAGTAGGGTTCTTAGACCTTCTCCAAGAAACCACATAGTCACCTCCTGATCCAAGGACCTGCATGTTCCTGGAGTGTTTTCAGGGTGGGACTGCTCCCATCTTTGAATTTGATTGGTATTGACAGAAATTTGTTTGTATATTAAATGAGTGTCAGTCAGCCTGAGGTTTTCGGTTGGTTCTAGTAGTTACCTAATGCTTCTGTAAAGGCAGAGGAATGACCCAGTCTTCCCCCTTAAGGGTTTTGCTCATTTGTTTTCCAGACAACCAGCTAATACTGTTTATGTTTCTTTTCATGTCCTTTTATGGCACAGTTGCAAGTGAAGTCTCTAAACCACCAGATGATGCTGCATTTGATATAATCACTGATGAGGAGCTGTGCCAAGTACAGGAATCAGACTCTCTCCACAATGAAAGTCAGATGGAGGGAGAGTCTCTGGATCAAAGCATGACAGATCTGTGAGTAAACACTACTTCATGGAGAGGGGACTCTTTTGGGTTTTATTTGGAGTGTTGGGGTTTTTTTGCATTCAGTGGAGATAGCCAACCTCTGCATAAAGAGAAGACACTTCTAGTCCCTGCGACATGTTCAGTAGACCAGCCCAAAATAATTTTGGCCTATTTGCACAGTCAGCATCTAATCTAGTAAATCCAAACAGCTTCATTCTCTCCCTCCACCTACTTCACCACAGCACAGAGGAGTAGTCCCAGTTCTGTGCTGTCATCAGGCCAGCTGTCACCATTAAAATCAGCTTGCAGGCCACACTGGATCACTGGTCATTCACACTTAAGTGATAATAGGACCTAAGCAATACTCTCTGTCAGACTCACCATTACTTAATATCAAGAGAACAAGGAGGTAGGGAAAAGATAAGGATAGATGTGCTCTTTTTATGACGGGCTTCGTTGAACTGAATGTGAAATAACTGGTCTGTGTCTGTAAGATTCCTTACTACTTTAAAGATAACAGCTTACAGCAAAGAAAAAGAACAGGAATTGTGTAGCTAAATCTGGCACAAGTTTGTTCTTTTATTTCCTAAGAAAATGAGAGTGAATGCAGATTTCAGTCTCTTTTTTTTTTTACATCTATTTCTACATAAATTAGCAATGAAGAGGATCTAAGGCCATCTAATATCCGAGTACTTGATTTGCAAACTTTGTTGTAGTATTATAGTTTAATGTATATCCATGTTTGTACAAGACATTGTTTTACTATTCCTCAAATATTTTCAAATATTTTCCAAAAATTCTGTTCTGTAAAATATATTATCTTTCAAAAACTTTTATGTATTTGAGAAAAAAAAAAAAAGGCACTTTCACCTAAATTCTGTACTTGTTCTGCTTCTGAGCAGAAAAATAAGTGTGATAAATCTAACTGAATGCTAAACTGAAAATAGCCATAGAGTAACCAGCCTCCTGCTGGGAAAGCAGATCTAGACTCTTTTGCTCTCAGCAGACCTGTTTCTGGCATAAACCACAGTAATTTGCAATTTGGGTAGAAGGCAGACTGTACAGACTTGTTTATTTGGAAAAAAAACTTTCCAAAATTCTACATTTGGGGGTTTTGGTAAATAAGTTCTGTGCATTCTGCCTATTTTGTATACAATTGACACTGACAGTATATTCATGTTTATCATGCATTGGGCAGACATGAACGAACTGAGCTTCATAATGCTCTTGTGAAGTTAGTATTGCCTTTGTTTTGCAAAGGGACGATTTGCAGTGGTGGATTTTTGTTTGTTTGTTGGTTTTAAGAAAGAAAAAAAAGTGTCATGTACTACTACTTTGAATTCATGCTGTCTGCAGAGGGGATATCAGAGGTGAGTTAGCTCTGGAGAATACAACCAGGAAAATAGAAATAAGTAATAATTTTTCAGTTTGGGGTTGGGCTAGATTTGTCTTGTCCCACAAAGTATTCAAGTTGGAAGGAAGGATTGCCACTAACGATGGAATACTATTCTTGAAGGGCACCCATGCAACATCCTACTTGCACCATGTAAACTTTTAAAGGCTGTCCATCTCCTGTTGTTCACAGATTATAGGCAGGAAAGCCAGGAAATAGTGTTTTATCCTCTGTTGCTCTTGGTTCATCAGTTTTACAAGTGCAGGGGGAGAGTCTTACTATAGTCATGCTTTGAGCTTGAGACATACTTTGCAGAGAATGCAGGCCACACCTGCCCTTCCCATGACACTTGTAATGTTTGAAAGGTCTCACTAGCCTGAACACTGGAGAGGGCAATGGCTGCCTTACACAGTGGATGACTTGAGCATCTCATATTGAGTGTGTGGTTTTGTGTTACGGGAGGGATGTAGAAACTGATACATGAGTCGGATGATGGTGCGGCATCTGTGGTACGTGTTGAAGAAAAAAAGCAGAGGACTGTGATTATGATGGCACAGAAGTTTTCTCACTTGTTTTTGTGGTGAGGAGTGTATGTGTACCCAAAGCCTGAGTGCAGCTTAGCACAGATAATGTGACTTTTGATACCATGGGTGTTTGATGGTAAACATGCCAGAGCCCCTATACTGAATATGAGCGAAGGTTCTGCTGACCCTCTGTCCTATCTTTGGCAGCAGCCCACAGCAGATGTACTGATAATTTCCCAGTGTCTTCTCCCACCTTCTAAGGATCTGCACTTCAGGGGCTTTCTGGGCTACTGGTTTCACTGCTTCAGATTTTTTGGCTGTACTGGACTGGTGGACCACCTTGACTTCATATAGACCTTTGATCTTCTTTTTGAAAGTGTCCAGTGAAATGTGGCCTGATTCCTATGTGGAGACTTAAGGTAGTCTTGAAGTATAAATAATAATCCACTGGCATCCCAATAATGTTCTCTTTGCATGACATTGAATATATGGGGTAGAATTTGCTTTGATATTGTGCCTGGGAAAGACACAAAGGATGCAAGATCGTGGTTGCTAGATGGATGTCTGAGGAATGCATACAAATAAGTAAGTTTTCAGGTCAGACTTCTTTATTGGGATTCTACAGAAAATAGTCCAAGCTATTCATTTTTTGCCAGAGATTTGAACTAATTGGTGCAGCTCTAAAAGGGAGGGAGATGAGCAGCCAAGAGAGGGAAGAGAAGGGAGGCTGGCTGGTCCAAATAGAGAGAAGATCTGTGGTAGACATCCTCTGTTGACATAGTTTCTTAAAGTCTTACTCTGTCTGAGTGTCTGGCTGAGATTTTTTCACACTGACCTTACCTTATTCTAAGTGTAAGTCCTTGCTGGACTGGAAATGCAATTTGGTGCTCAAAGCAGTGAATTATCTTAAAGGATATTTTCTTTTCCATTTGTCCCCCTTTTGGTGTCCACTGTACTGTTACTCTGGTTTTCACTTGTTCTCTTCACTTAACGCTGCCCCTGTAGTTCTTTCCTTGAAGTGACATGAAATGATTATGACAGCATTACTTTATAACAGCAAATTTTGAGAGACTGCCTTTATTGGTATGGGTCAGTTGAGAACTAAAAAAACCGCATCTTGGTCATGAGCTGCAGAAGTATGTGGCAAGGTAAGATAGATGCTGTACCAGTATAACTCTGACCTCGAAGCAGCTCTTGCCTAAAGGTTAGGATTAGGCAGCAGTTGCTTCATGCTTTCAGGTCTGTTATGTGAGTTTGGAGCAACCTGATTGAAATCTTAAGGTGAGAAGCTGTGCAATTGCGGTACATCCTGCTACTTCAAGGCTCATGGGTTCTCTTTTGAAGTGTTGTATTTTTAAACTCTTTTATTTCTAAAGCTTTCACATTTGCAGACTGTGTTCTAAAACAAAGGTCGGGATATTGTATAGCACTGGGACAAAGTCCTCAGAGTAAACCAGTGCACTGTGTTTCCATTTTAACATATTGTAGAAATTACATGCCTGCAATAAATGTTGCAGCAGCAGAATCAAGATCATAGATGGCAGAAGGGTAAAAAAAAAAAAAATAAAATTGACACTATCCTGGTATGGAAACAAAGAGTTTATTCACAGCTTGGTACTGCTTTTGGTAGAAAGGACATCTCAGCCTGTCTGCACTGTGGTTGCTTTGGTTTGGATTCTTTTTTTCTTAATGACTCATGACACTCTTTCCTGACCTAATTACAACTCACACAGCTGGGCAGGGTGCCAGCATAGCCAAAAGGGGGAACTGCATGTGGCCTGAAGCATTTGCTGCCCTGTGCAGAGAGGAGTGGAACAGGAGCACCTCTCACTACGCTCTGCTGGCAAAGCCTGCCTTTCAGCTGTGTGTTGGGATTGCAGCTTTACTTGCTACAGGGACGTGGAAGCCCAGCACGTTCCTTCCTAGTTTTGTTTTTAAGGGTGTTGCACCATTTCACTATGGGAGAAACGAGAGATTGCGTAGTAAGGAAAGGATTGCCTAAGCAGCTGTTTACCAAGCAGAAAAAGGTGATGTGGACACAATGGTGCCGATAAGGGTCAGGTACCACTGAGCTGCAGTGATCTGGCAAGAAGCACTGAGTGTTAATGGGCAGAAAAGGAACATCCAGAGTAAGCATGGTTATTGCAAGAATGGTTTGAAACAGGTTAAAACTGGTATTTCAAAGCTGTAACGCAAAGGACTTTCAGCCTTTGGGACAGACCCAATGCTGCCTTCACCATAGGCAGCCCATAGCTGTATAAAGCCCTCCCTCTGCTCCTCTCCGACATCCCTTCTTTCTTCTCCCTACTCCAGTCTCCACCCCTGTTCTGCTACTCTCTGCAACAGCTTTCGTGTACTTTCTGCCCCTGTCTGCACTGCCCTCTGCACACCTTTTTGCCTCCCACAGGGAAGTGAAAAGGCCAGAGGTGGAAAGGAGGGACTGCAGGAACAAGGAAGGCAAACAACTAAGGAGTTTCATGGCAAGGGAACCAGGGTGCTGAGGGGATGCCAGGAAAAGCAGACTGGAAAGATGTCATGGTGCAAAGAATGTGTGGGAATGAGGGGTTGAGAGTTTGCGTCTAAGGAAACACTGCTCAGTGTTAGAGCCCGTGGGTGGTATGATGTCCCTTGTGTTGACAGGGGGTCTAGTCATCTGGCAACATGAGCTCTGTTATCAGAAGTAAGATACAAAGAAGTGTATGGGAGATTCGGACCATGAACCTGATAGTAGATGGAAGGCAGATGAAAATGGTGCTTTATTACAGAAATTTTAGATGAAAGCTAAAGGAGTGTGCATGGAGACCTTCTCCCAAGTGGAAAAATATTAAAAAAACCCCAACCACACATGAAACCCAGCATGAAGATTGAAACATGTATGTCTTTAATCCAGGAATTCTCATTAAATGAATGACCTGAACTAAAATTTGTAATATCTTTGAAACAAAACTCATACAGTCTTTGGTTAACAAACACCTTTCATGGAAAACCAGCAGGCCAGAGGTTTGGTGAATGTCTTCAGCCTCTCCAGAGCCATGAAGTCCAAGTTAGCATTGTCATGAAGAACTAAGTTTTATCTCATTGTTTCTTATACCTTTTTAAGATCTTCTGCACAGTTAACTGAATTACCAGCTTTGTCTCAGAATCAGCTCTGACCAGGAAAAGCATGAAATGCTGAAGTATCATGATTAAGATGTCTTTACTAATGGGATTGTATTTCCTCTTTCATGCGAGCTACCTATCTCAGTATTTACAAAAAAAAAAAAAGCTGTAAATAGTTGCCAGATTTTCTAGGCAGTTTTATAGCTGGTACATGCTTGTTGCATCTGCATTATTGGAGGCAGTAAAAGTTTTAGAGCCTTCTTCTTCAGTGGTTTGCCACTGTTTAACCATAACTTGCCGTTTGACGCATCTTGAATTTTTAATAATTTTCTGTAAGTTCCTCCTGAATTTCACCCCCATGAAGAAATACAGAACAGGATTAAGACAGCCGTGGAAATAAGCAAGAGCTTCTGTTATAATGATTGCATATTCAAAGCTGCTGTTCAGGTTAAAGCTCCAGTCTATGATCTTTATCAGTCTCAAGAAAGTGTAGGGTGACTGAGTAAGAATAAATATGGCAACTACAGAAAATATTTTCTTTAGAGATTTGTTCTTTTGAAAACTCCTGGCATGCAGTAAGGTTCTAATAATTAGTGAGTAGCAGATGATCATGGCTAGCATGGGAATAAAATAGCCAAGGGTCACTTGGATCACTTCAAGAACCATTTCTGTGTGATGGTTTGGGTATTCTTCCTGGCATATTGTCTTATCAATACTAAACACCTCACTAAAAATAAACTGTGGTGCAGCAAATGCTAGTGAGATCACCCAGATCAAGACACAGATTAATTTGCCCCATGTCATTCGTTTGGTTTGACACATACGTGCTTTGGTTGCAAAAGTAATAGCAATAAGCCGGTCAAAGGTGATAGACGTTAGAGTTAGCATTGAAGTGTACAAGTTCAGAGTATACAAGCCTCGTATAATACGACATGCCACGGTGCCAAAAGTCCACTCCTGAGCAGCAGAATATGCCCAGAATGGCAGTGTCCAAAGGAAGACCCAGTCAGCTATGGCCAAGTTCAGCAAAAATATATCTGTCAGCATCTTCCGTTTCTCATAGAAAGCTAGTATGACAAAGACAAGTGCATTTCCTGCTAGCCCAAGGATGAAAACAGCCGAATACATACAGGGCAGGAAGACTCTTGTAAATGTATGAAAATTCTCACTTCCATTTTCGTTGGGATCAATGATGGAGAAGTTATAATAAAAGTTGGCAGTATCTGTAGTTGCCATGTTGCCTTCTTTTTAAAGGCAGCCTGTAAGGAGACATGTTGAGATTTTTTTACTCAGCAAATAATTAAATCCTAATGCATCCAGGAGACAGACAAAATCTTAAGTGCTAACAGATAAAAGTTGTAGTAAAGCATCCATGACAGACAAAAGCAAATATACTCATTTGCTGAAGAGGATTGTCTTGACAGTCAAGACCCAAACACAACAGCTGGTGGATTTAAATACATCATCTGTTACCAGATTTATACCGATGGGGACTCAAAACAATAAACAAGACAATTACAAAGACACTTCTGAAAGCAGAATATGGATAAAGCTTTCAAATACATCACTGGTTTAGTGTTTGGATCGAGGGTTTCTGGGGAAACCCATGAGAGAAACAGAATTTGTTTTGCCAAATTCAGCCTTTAAGCTCAGGTTGCAGGCTCTAAGCATCAGAGTTGTTTGGCTTGGGTGGGACCTGTCTCAAAGTAGGGTTTGAGTCTCAGTGAGCGAGCACTTTAGAGCTTGTGGTTCAGTTCAGCCTTAGCTCATTGTTTAGATGTTAGTCACATCATCAGATGGCGGCACTTCTTCCTTTCCCCTTCTCAAGTGACTTACTGGAAACATGGTGGATTTTCATTAATGTCTCTTCCACGTTTGATTTTGGTTAATCTGTTTCAAGCATTTGTATTGCTGTCAGAGAGAGGAGTGACCACTTCTCTGCCAACCCCCCTCCATCACAACCCCCTCAAGAGCTGCTGCAGTATTGAAGTGTCAGCTCTCCTTGGCAAGGGTCTGTTTTCTGTAAGGGCTATGCCAGCACATAAGAGTAATGGCCATAAGAGTAATAACCAGATTTGCAAGCTGTTTACCTTGTAAACAAAATCTTTTGTGAGACAGGTTAATGGGGTTTTCAAAGATCTAGCCTAAAGTTAAATGTCCTCTCTCTTAAGCTATAAAGAACATGTTTCTGTGAGACTAATACCATTACAAGGTATTACTCAGCCTAAGATTAGCAGAATTTGCCTCTGAATCATTTAGATTGGCTGAAAGGCCTCGCCTGTGTGAGTTATAATGTACAGCAGACTGAACATTAACAGAAAAAGTAGTTTCTGCAGGGCCAAGAAGCAGAGCAGGTGCAGTCTGTTACTCACCAGATAAGTACTATAAGACTGTGTGCCCCTTTGAAAAGTTACTGGCTCCTTATAAAATAGTTTAGTTTTCAATTCAGATGGAGGCCAAGTGTAGCATGAAGATAACAAGCAAAAGTAAGCTAGGCTCAACAACATCAAGGAAAAGTATACTGAAACAAATGGAAGCACTGTGTTTTATTTTACATACCCTTTGCAACAGCAGTCAGCTGACGTTTCTTGCCTCTTTCTTGTAAAGGAAAAGTGTTTTCCTCTAAGCTGAAACAAATTACTAGGTACTCAGTTATGTAGTTTGACAACATAACATTACATTAGTAGCCTTACTAAAATAGTATAGTTCTTTCTGGTTGCCAAGCTTACTTGAGATGAGCCTTTAGGAGAGTCTTACTGACTCTTTAAAAGAATTTTTAATACCCGCTTTTAATCCAGAATAGTTTTTTGCCATAATAAGATACAGCATTCACTCTCTGGACAGACCAAAATATTTTAAAATTTAACTAATTTTTTTCCTATTACATTAATGTTCTTTATAGGAACTTTCAAATTCAGGCAGTAATACCCTAATTTGGTTTTGGTGAAAGCAGGTGGGAGTTTTACTGTGGATTTCATGTGGAAGCCAGGCTAGGATAATTGTTGAACTCCCACTGTGAAGGATTTTCTTCTGTACAAATAGCAGGCACTGGCTTCTGATATTGTTGTCTCCCCCACATGCTGACATGAGCAGATCTGCATATCGACGGAGAACAGGATGCTGCAGAAGAGATCTTTCTGAGTTAAAAAAGTTTAATATGTCATGTGCTTTATATTTCTCAGTTAGCTGGGCTCCTAAACTCTGAATTTATGGATCGTGTTTTAGGAAAGAGATGAGGTGACTGACACCATCAAACAGATGGCAAAGGATTAATGGGAGTCCTTGAAAGTGACCTTTCAACTGATGCTCTAGAAATTTATTTTCTTGTTACATTCTTGGGATCTTAAAGGTCTTAAGTCTTCTTTCTTTTCCTTCCTTCTCTTGTCTGAATATAGTCATTTAAGTTCCTTCTGGGTTTGACAGCAGGAGAAATGAGTCTTAAATGCCTGACTCATTATCAACTCCTCTGCTGAAAAAAAAAAAATCCTACATGCATAAAATAGGTTAACCTTGCAGAACTGTACACTCATTTTTGAGGCAAAGTCAGGTGTGGCAATTCCTAGCCCAAATGTGTTTGGGTTTTTGGGTTGGTTTGGGGTTTTGTTTGGTTTTTTTGGTTTTTTTGCTGGAGAGCAATAAGGAGCTGAGAGAGGCGCTAAAGCTGAAAACTTTTTAATCTCAATTGTTGCATTCCAGACAAGCTGAAGTTACATCTCAGAGTTGTTCAAGAAGGCTCTCTTAAAAGCTGATCCTGTATTATAAGGCTGAACAGTTTCTGGATCAGCTGACCACCCTTGCCAAATATTCTCAATCTTTGCTACTGAAAATGTGCCACAAGTGTGTGTAACATGGTATGGAAGTTAAAAACGTAGGGGGAGACCCTTATCTTCTGCAGACCAGCGTCTCCAGTCCACTAAAATACAGATCAATAAGCTTTTTTCCTTCCTCCCCTCCCCCCCACCAGTGGATGGTAAATTTTTTTAAGAGTCCAGCGATTTCCTTTAAAAAGGTTTTCATTTATTCATGATGCATTGTAATTATGTTACCTGATATTTTTCTAGCTAGAAGCTCTTAAAGTATCCTGCTTGTTACTCACACACCTAAGTTAGAGTCCAGATTGTATGTTGTCTCAAACGTCAGTGCTGTTACACCTAGTCAGACTGTTCATGGAGTTATTCTAGCTTTCCTCAAAGGAAAGAACAGTAGTAATCCTTCTACCTGAAGTAACATAGTGGGAAAGCATTTTGTTGGGGAGGGATGGAGTGGGAAGAAGATTCCCTGGTCAGGAGACAGCAAGCAGGTGAGTTTATTTGCAGGGAAGTGTTGTTACAGTTTGTATGGACTGAGTCTAGGTTCTAAAAAGGTTTAGAAGTCTAACAAGCTTAAATTGGATAGGAACAACATCACAGGTAGAAAAGTGAGCTAAAGAGAGCCATGCAGTGTCCAGTGTGTTAATACAGGATTTGCTTTGAGGTCTGGTTCTCTTACAGTTAACTCTCAAACTGATGAAATGGAAATGCAAGCAAGTAATGGAGAGTCAGAACATGCTATTCTGGTTTGCCCCACTATGCATAGATAGGTAGTTGTCCTGTCACCAGAAGAAGGCTGCTTATCATTTCTACCACTCTGGGAACTGGGTGTCCCAGGAGCTGGTAGTCTCAGTGTTACAGGGTTTTTTTCCCCATTTGGTCTCCATGGTCTAATTTCTGTTGTGCTGATCAGCTATCCTGCTTTAGTAGCTGCACCTGAAAAGCAGGGTATAAAAAGCAGTAATAATGATCTTGCCATTGGTTCATTTCTGTTCTCAGTCTTCCAAACAGAAAATCCAATATATATCAATCTTTTTTAAATAAATCTAAATAAAAGTAATTTTAACATATAATAATAAACAGTATAATTTGCCATCACAATAGATACAGACTATAAACAGAAAAATGGCAAATAATGCTCATCAACATCATGTGATATGCCTTACTTAGAAATAAACGTTACAAAAGGGTTTTGAGATTGTAATCAGAAAAGGTGAAATTATCTCATATATATATTTGTTAGAAGAGATGAGAGGTTTTCAAGCACATATCAGTTGGAAAAACAGATTCTGGAGCATAAATGGAACGGAGATAATTAACATATACCTTCTTAGTTCCAGATATCCAAAAAATTTGTCTAAAGGTCTTTTTCAAAAACTAGCAAGTGTAAACCAAAGAGCTACTGCAATAACAAGGCATTGGAAAAGATTTAATAACAAAACTAGAATGCAAAATCAGTATCTTCAACAGTCTGAATGAAACCCCATACTTTCTCTTAAATTTTGCATATCATGATGGAGGATATCTATATACTAACAAAATCTTTCAAGTTTGAATATTTCTGAATGTTAAAGCTTCTTTTCTTTGTTATTGTTTTTTTGAACTGTCTACCTATTCACCTGAAGTCAAGAAAATATTCACTTACTAGACGATGTCACAGACGATGGGGGAACGCAGTCATCTTATCTTTAAAAGGAAATACAAAAGCAGCAGTTTGCTTTATTTATCAGTGCTGAAGCTTCTGCCACTGCCTCACAGCTTTCGTAGTTGTTGCTGACCAAAGCAACATGATGTGAAGTTACTCCTTTGTTTTGATTCTTGAGTGATACTACTACAGATATGATAGTATGAACAAGCTGTCCTCTCAAGATCCAGTTCAAATTCACTTACATGTGGCCAATTGTCTGAAATGTCCAGAATCAAATTGATTTTTCAAAAATTATTTGCTGAATTAAAACTTAAGCTGTATTTACCACTTACCTTTTTTAACCACTCATATATTTTGTGACAGTACTGGATTTTCCAATTCCTTCTAGTTTTTCTGTTTTTTCTGGGGCAAAAATACTCTTAGTGACAATTTTCTCTCAGGGTTTTTGCCCATCTGAGATGAACTAGAGATGGCTAGAAATATATTGTGTTGGTGACCATGCCCAAGTGAGTTTTTTACCTTTTAAGGCAATCTCAGCCCTAGTTAAAATTAGTACATGTGCTAAATTTTCTTTCAGAGTCAATGGAAGAAGCTGGGAGGGCCTCTATACATTTACAAGGGAGCTGGAGGGAGCCTACCCTGTGCAGGGGTGACTGTTTTCACTTGCAGCAAAGCCGGGGTGGGAATTGACTTACAGCTTAAGGGTACAAGATTTGGGAGAGAAAGAGTTGCGTGGAGGCTCTTGAGAGGGTGCAGGGAAGCAGAGGTGCCTGGGCAATGCTGCTCGATGAAATGATACAGTACTGTAATTAGGGACATCTTTTGTGCACTTCTTGTAACTAAACTACATGCCTGGCCATCACCACAACTCGGTGTGAACTGTAGCTTTCATTTAACCTTCACTGTGGTATTTCTTCATAGGAGGAGCCCAGTACCTGCACATCCCATAAAGCAATGCACTGCAGGCAGTGTGTGTAACATTTCAGGTGGTTTCCTTAAATGTGTTTCCTAGCTGTGTTTATCAGCTGTGCCCGCTTCCCTAGTGAGCCTCGCTGCTCTTGATAGCCTTTGGAGACTTATCTTCAGGAGCGGTGATTAGTGTAGAAAAGTAGAACTCTTACTCACAGACAGATTCTGCAAGAGAGAGAGGCAGTATTCAGAGAAACTAGCCCATGCAGTTAGATCTTTGCAGCAGCCTGTGGTACAGTAGCTGGAATGCCTCTGGGGCTCTGTTCTGTAGAGCAGTATGCTTGTACCTCTGAGTACTTGAATTTGGTACCTGCAGATGTGTATAAAAAAAAACAACACCAAATTTGACTTAACCCTACAGCATCATTTGCTGAAAGAAGACTACTTAACACAAGAAAGGTAAGGCCCTGTAATGCTCTTTAAAATTGAGCTCTCCCTTGTGCTTCATTGCATGTGGTAGCAATTCCTCTGTCTTCAAGAAACAAACCTGCAGCAAGGGGCTAAATACTCACAGACTGTTCCTGTCAAGGAGGGGAACAATATGTTGCAACAGCCACCTGCTTTTAGCAGAATAGGGTATGATAAAGCAGTGGCAAAGCTACATGGTAGCATATGTACCCTAAACCAGTGTGAATGTCTGCCTTGAGAAAAGATAAAGTTCCCACCGTGTTGCAGAGGGCCAGCAATTGGCCATTTCTGCCAGTGAGGACCATTTAAATTTCTTAAAACCAGAAAGTGTTCAGAGTCACTTTTGAAATGTCTTAATCATGCATTTATGGAGAGCTCACTTGAGCTACTCTGTCAGCCTAGTTCACAGTGACCTCATTGCAACTGCTGCTGCTTCAATCACCAGAGGTGCTCCTTTCTCAGACTATATGGGCAGGGATGGCCTTCCCATGGAGACCAGTACCCTCCCAACATCCATTTGCCCTTATCCATACACAAGGAACCCTGGGATCACTTCTGTGTAACTTCTAATAAACTCTTTATCGAAGAACACTGCAGTATCAGCAGTATTCAACCCTTTATCATACAGTCGGGATCAAAAAAAACCTCAGAGATACTTTATTTCGACTTCCTAGCCTAACTGTAATTTGACCTCTTTCCTCCTTTGTTTCATGAACTGTGTTTCCATAAAATATTTGTTGATGGCCTCTCAAAGAAGCCCTCGTCAGCATAGGAATGGTGAGGGCTGCTGATGTGTGTGTCTGCATACATGTAGCTCTGTAAGACTGGATGGCCTTCCTTGGTTTGTCTGTGGTATACCTATTCTAGCATGACTGAATTATCACTGTAACCTAGGAATTATAGTAAAAATAGGGGTGGGCTGTGTGAGTTTATCTCAGGGAGAGGGCTGAGAGGCTAGCTGTTACTCCTGGACAGGTCAGTCTGAAGAATGTTTAATGGTATAGTTGTGAAGCCCCCTGTGTGCAGAAACCCCACCGGCTACCAGGAACCTGCAGGCCCTGGGATGGAGCAGCCTCTGCAGAGGTATAGACTGGGCAGCAACTCTGCTGAAAGGGCCTGGGGCTCCTGCTGGTGTGAACGCAAGCCAGAAACTGCCTCTGCTTTACCTCTCCTATAATTCTGCCTCAGTTTCCCTGTAAGAGCCTCTAAAGAACTGTGCAAGGAGAAAATTCAAAGGTATCTAAGAAAAAACCAGCTCATTTTTGGGAGCAGATACCTCACCACTGAAAAAAGCTAGGGTTACCCATAAAGCTGGCTGTAACCATAGTGACCTACAGACCGTGCAGTATTTAGGATCTTTGGGGGAGCAGCTTGCCAGTATTTCTAGTGTTGATTCTGATAGTCATCTGTTTGCTGCCTCCTGCTGGGGAGGAGACTTGAGAGCACTGTGGTAATCCCAAATTGCTTATTTCAAAACCTGTTACCTGAACCTCTTGCAAATGCAGCATTTGACTGACAACTGAAAGGTGTCTTCATCTCAGAGCCTTTGCCAAACCTCTTTCATATCACAGTACTAAAAAATCTCAAAAGATTTTGCATGTTGTCCCTTGAAGCACAGAAATAACCTTTGTCATGATTGTTTCTCTAGCTTGCTTTCTCTGTATGCACCAGTTGCCTCTGGTCTTACAGATAGAGAGTAACCAATTTTAAGGCAGGGGAGTCCTTTGGGGTTTTGTTGTTTTGGTTTTGTTTTTTTTTTAATACAGGATGTATCATAGTTAAATCGTATGGGTTTTTTGAGAAATGGCTGGGATTTCCAATATACCAATATGCAGGTCATCCACAGCACATAGTGGTGGATCTTCATGTCCATCCATTATTATTTTTTTCATCAGCTGTCAGCATGATGTTTTCCCATCCCTATGTATGTCAGGGTTTGCCCATGACGTTTCCATCCCCTTCCCACCCATACGCACTCCTTCACGCAAGATACTGTCTTGCTCCCTGTTAAGAACTAAGTGAACTCTGTATCCCCCATGCTCCATCCCAAATCATGCCTCTCTTCTTGCCCATGCCAAGGGCTGTCTGCGCATCCTTTCTTCTGATCCTTCACCATCCTCTTTCTTTTCTTCTTTCTCTTGTTGGGCTGGAGAGGAAGGCTGATAACTAAGTTAGGGTGCCTGGGATGAGTATGACCTGCTAGGTAACAGCAGGCCCATGAAATCACTGGCGCACTTCAGCATAACACCTTCAATTGTTTCTTGGCATTAGAGACATTTGCAGAGGTGCTTTCTGGGCTAAGCAGCTGTTAGGGGCTCTGTACAGCCTCCACTCTCCGTTTCAGGTTTCTGGCTTTCACACAGTTTGGTGAAGTTCTGGCCCTGGATGACTGAAGTTCTCTCCAGAAACCATTGCACTGCTGACAGGCAGATGCTTATGGGATTTCACTACTCAGCCACGTGAACGCAATACCTCAGATGCATAGCTACAGCTGCCAGAGCTCGGGTGTTTATGAAAACAGGAAATTGTCGAGGGCAGAGTTGAACTAGCTTTCTTCGGGTTTTAATTCTGAAAGGGACTTCTTATTTCTAACTCCCAAAGCCATTCATGATGTTGGTCACAGTATTTTTAGTATCGTTTAAGAAATGCTTTCCATATATAAGAACAGGCACACTGGACCAGACCATCCAGCTGAGGGACAGTGACCAATAGCAGATGCCTGAGGAAGAGCATAAGAACAGGACAACCATGCTTCTTCAAAATGCTCCACCAGCCTCCAATGATCTGTATCTCCAGGATTTGCTGAACCAGAGCTGTTCGCTTCTTGCTGTAGTGTCTTTTCCATGTTTCAGTTCTTCCTGCTTTTCAGCCCCACTTCATTTCACTCTTAAAAAGAAGAGAAACAGTCCAGACTGTTTTATTAGATATACCAGAGGGTGCATATCTATAAGCTGGGGACCTGGCAAGCTGCAGGATCATCCTTAATGCTGCCACCTAGTGCTAATAGGTTATGCAAGAATAAACTCTCCTGTCGGGGGGAAAGAGTTCCATTTAAATCGTGAGACTGTGTTTCTTATATTTTCTACATAGGCTACCAGACCTCAGTTTAGACCGTTGGACTCAATGGGATATCATAAAGAGAAGGAGGATTTGCTTTGTCATTGTAATGTGCTTGGGTTTCAGAGACAAAGTAAGAGACTTAGTGTTCCCTTAGTCTATAGTGAGTAGGTGAATATATTGGTTAGAGCAGCCAAGTGGCAAGCTAACCACCTAACCAAGTGCTAGGTTGCAGCAGCAGGAATAAGGAAAATCACATTAGAGGAGAACGTGAAAAATATATTAGTCCTGGGATTTAATCTACATTTCAGGGTCCCAAAAGAAAGGAGAAATTAATAGATTAAATAAGGAACTCTAGTGGCATTGCATAATAAATCATGGAGTTTGACACTTCTGGGAAGCCTGTAGTCCTGTAGTTCTCTTGGTCTGTATGAATTCAAGGCTGTGAAATCAAGGCAGTGTACCTATCATGGTGGGAAGGGATGGTTCTGTGGATCACAGCATGAAGTCTGTTGCTGTTCCCACTGTGCAAGCAAAATATCTGTATAGCTTTACAAGTTTAGTTTTCTAGATTTTTTTTCAGAATCAGTTTTCTTATATAGTTGTATAAAGATAGTTAACAATTAAATTATTTGTATCACTCGCTAAGTATTTGCATAGATGTTTTATTCACCTTTATGGACCAACATGTACTGTGTCATTGCTACACTTCAGTCGGCAGGTAGTGCTTGGTTGTAGCTGAGGTTTTGGCACTTAGTCACAGGTTTGAGTCTTCCCTGCAGGTCACAGCTGTCTCCTTAGTGTGTTAACAGTAGTGGTATGACACTGAAGAAGTCAAAAGTTACCCAAGAGGCTACAAGAATAAGAGAACATGAGTTCCACTGATAACAGTGTTTTATGAGTTCAGGAAACATGTAGACAGTGGGTGCAGTTTAATTTGCAGTTATAACAGTAAATTCTTCCTGTTTCCAAACAATAATGTCACCCCACTAGACTCGCATGTGGTTGCATGTGCTGACACAGTATATTCAGATGCTGCTAATGACCAGCTGAAGGTGCTTTTACATGGAGATGTTTTCTCCTGCTCTTCTACTCAGCAGTGCTGCTTGTAGAACAAGGTCCTGTAGTATTTTAAAGAAAATGATAAACTGTGCATTGGTTTTCAGACTTTGGTCTAGAGACTGTGTGGCAATTATGCCCTTGCTACATGATTACACTTGATGGTTCAGAAGCGCATGTAAGTGATGTTACATTTTATTAGATTCCACTAGTTTTTGTAAGGTTGGTTCCCTGTGTATAAGAATCCTTGGCATTTTTCTGCGAATGACAGCCTAACTGTCTCAGTTATCAACCTGCTGAGATGCAGAGAAGCAAAGTAAGTATCAGTTAGAGAAGCTCTAACTTACTTGGAAACTACCAGCATCTGTTTACTGACTCTCAGACTCATTCTTCTCTGTGTCCCAGCCCTGTAATTCATAGCTGGTGCTACTCCAGTGTTCACCCAGAGCATGCACCCTTTTTGAGGTAAGGAGTGGATGGCAGGTTCTTCCATCGACTTCCTCTGCTCTCCCGGACACATCACGGTGGGGAGGAGGCATCCTGCTTCATCTCGTAACAGCTTCTTTGGTGTATTTGTGTTTGAATCATCCAGTATTTCTGGAATGAAAAGAAAATAAATGGTGGTGATCCTACAATGATAAAATATGTTTTGTGTACCATTCTCAGATTAAGGAACTGGGCAATATGTTTGTAAAACACCTCACTGATTAAATCTAGGGCAAATGTCATATCCCTGTGCAAGCTTTGTTTAAGGGACAAGTTCAGACTCTTTTGCTTGTGTCTGCTGTTGATCAAGATTTCCACCTGCCAGGGAATCTTTAAAACCTGGCAGTGTCTCAATAGGGAATTTAAGAATGTAGAAGAGATGTTCTGGATGTATGTATTCCTCTTAGCTCATGGAACCAGCATAGGAACAGTTTTACATTTATGCACAGTGGTTAGCAGAACAGGGCTGCAGTTTTGCCCAGGCAGTTTTGTCACTACAATGTGCAAAATAAGAATTCTAGAATTTGGCATCATGACTGTCAAAACGTTTCTATTTTAGGAAGGGGTCAGCATGCAGATGGTATTTGACCACATACTACTCAGAATCATGGCTTTCCTTTTTTCCCTTGTCCTAGAAACAGCACGTGTAATTCTTCAACCTTTGATGAATCAGAAGAGTGGCAAGTTGCTCAAGATGCTGAGATATGCTTGTTGAAGTCAGGAGAAATCATGTAAGCAGAACAATTTCATTACTACCAGGCTGAAAGAATAAAGGCTGAGCTCAGATATCAGCTATGTGAGCACAAGTCTTACAGACTCCTGGAAGAGCTGATCGCTTGTGTGGCACAGCAGAATTTGGGCTGAGGAGGAGCAGAGAGTATAGCTCAACGACGCAGAACAGCAGCAATGAGCCAAGTCCTCTCCCTTCAGTCCTGCAAAACTTTAGTCCAAGTGGGGAATAAGAAGGGAAGATTTGGGTCCACATCACAAAACCCTCCTTCCTTATTCTTATTGCAGGAGGTGCTGTGAACAGGAAGGGGGCTGAGAGAGAAGGCTATGAAGTTCTAGTAGTCTCTGGAAGAAACTACAAGGGCAAGTCAGGGAGTGCAGTGTTAGTTGGACCTTTGTCATGGGGAGGGAATTCATGGCCTTTTGGAGCATGTGTCTGTTATTTATTGCCAGCCTCACAGAAACTGTCTTGCCTGCTCTGGTTGATATATGCCATAGCATAAAATGTTGTAGAGAAGTTGTGGATGCCCCATCCCTGGAAGAGTTCCAGGCCGGGTTGGATGGGGCTTTGAGCAACCTGGTCTAATGGAAGGTGTTCCTGACTGTGGCAGGGAGGTTGGAACTAGATGATCTTTAGGGTCCCTTCCAACCCAAACCATTCTAGGATCTATGATCTATGTTCATCTGAGCCTTTGCTCAACCTCTGTGAACTGTGTGTGCACAATTCCCTGCACATATCCTGCTCTGAAATTAATAGTTACGTGCAGTAGCAATACAGCTTGTCACTTACACAGCCAAGGAGGGAATCTAACATATGAAAATGCTGTGACTTGGAGAAATTCCCCTTTGCTCACTCTACCCTTAAGTCTAGCTTTGAGATTTTGGCTTAGTTATGGGGAAGGTTTTAAACTTTTGACTGCAGGGAGATAAATTAATCCATGTTTCAGCCTTGTTGCTGCTGTTCAGAGAACAAAGTGAATGAAGCAGTAACTAAAATCATAGCTGGGCTGTAGGGCAAAACCAAGAGTGATCGTTAGTTTGATCACCTGAGACATCCCAGCAGTTACTTCAGCTAAGAGGAAGACATAACAAGGTAAGCAAGACTTAATGTAAAGCTTCCTCTCTGGCCAGAGTACAACAGTTATCATAGTAAATCAGCTGTGATCCCTAACCACTGTGTAGTCATGGTTGGAAACTGAACTCCTCCTTACTTTAAAACAGCAAATCATCATGGTGACTGTGTGATACCTTCTGGTAAATGTGTTGATTTTTGATAGCTGCTATCAAACAAATCACAATACTGTGATTTACTGTGAGCTCATTGATTTGGAAACAATTTATTTGGCCTAAAGAGTGATACGTTAGATGAGTTTTACTTAGGGTAATGTAGGTGAGATCCACAGCTCTTAGAAATTACAGGTTTCCCCTGAAGAAGGCAAGCAGCATTCTCCTCCTGTTTTAGGCCCTCACTGTTCGCAGTCTGAAATAGATATCTGAAGGAGGCAGGCTAATATAATGCTTCATGACTCGGGATCATCTGGGTGCTGAGAATTTCCTTTTTAATTGGAAGTACTTTGAGTCAGCTTTTATGTAGCTTGCTTCAGTAAAGCAGACCAAGCTGTAGCATTAGGTGCTTCAGAGGATCTAAACAGAGCTGCTGTTCACATTCTACCCATCTGTCCCCTCTGTACTGCTGATCCCTATTTCCTGTACAAGTGATACCTGGAAAGGCGAGTAAATTAGGTGACTAATTTTTATTTAAAAAGAACAGTAGAGGGCAGCAGACTTTTTTTTTTAATCATAGTAACTCTTTAAAGCTTTCTTCAAGCACTAGATTTTTCTAGTCGAAATGAAATAAATAAGTGAATAACATCCCCATTTGCCAAAGCAGTGAAAGTGCTTGATATCAGTCATCTTTTCTGTAGTTCATGCTTTCATCCAAGGCTGAATTTTCCCCACATCTTGTGGACCTTTCCCAAAGCTGCTGTGGAGTCTGCCTCAAATAGATAGAAAATAAAAAGCAATGATTATTGTTTTTGTCTCATAAGAACATTGGATCTCTTCAAGTAATTGTATTTTTCTGCTTCACAGGATCAAACTACCCCTTACAGTGGAAGAGATCTTAAATTTTGGGGAAAGTAACAGAGAGCTATTCATTAAATCCAGCACCTACAGTATCATTCCCATCACAGTGACAGAGATGGGGCTGACAATTAGCTGGATCTTTTCATCGGACCCTAAAAGCATATCCTTCAGCGTCGTCTACCAAGAATCAGAAGACACACCACTGGATCAGTGCAAAGTAAGGCCTTTGTTTCTTTAGTACCTTAGAGATTGTAGTATACTACAATCAGCTGCCTAGAGGAATCAGCAAGTATAGCTAGAAGGTCTCCACAAGAGTGCCAGTTGCTATTGCATTAAGGACTTGTTTCTCCAATTAAGCCGCAGTTCTCCTGAAGGTAGAGCTACACCTTGAATTATTTGATGTTGCCTGCAAAAGTTGAGTTGAAAAGCACTGTAGCTTCTATTGGTTGCATCTGAAATTCACCTGCTATTATTAAGCAAAAATAAAAGTCCAAGCCTGCAAAATTCTTCTTTTTTCCTTCCTCAGTGTTACTTAATTTGTAAGCTGCTCAGAGCTGATGTTGCCAGGCTCTTAAGCAGGGGCCACAAGGAGGCAGATACATTGATTGGGTTACCTGCATTTCTTACAGTGAAGCATGTATTTAAGTGCCTTGATAGTGTGCGAAATCACGTTGCCAGTGCCCAAGGTACTAGTTTTTATATGCTGTCCATATTTTGTGAGGATTATGGAGTAAGCGAATCTATGTTACTCAGCTCATTGCAGTTTTAATGAAGACAAGGCAGCTGCTGGTTTAACCAGCAGGTGGTAGGGGGAGCCCTAAGGCTGTGATTTTGCTGGGGGAATAAGACATTTATTTAGCATGTGTTAATTCACTCCAAGGTAACTAACTCCATGTAAAATCTCCTTTTTTTTTTTTTTTCTTCAGCTGAAGGCCAAATGAAGAGTGAATGTTGCTTCCATTCTGATCTATCTATTTGATAGAACTTTGTTTTTTATAGGATTGTCCTTGATCTACGTCAGCTGCTGTTCTGACAACTGTCTTTGCTAGGGTTTTACTGTAAGATAGATGGTTACACACAGTTTTGCTGTAAACTTAGATAAACAATTAAGATTTTGCTGAGAAAGCTTATTTTTTTAATACAGAGAGTATAAAAGCATATATTAAAAGACATATTTAGCTAAATTGTGCTCTTGGATATATTTGTGTAGATTTAATGTAGCACTGCTGATGTTAGTAAACTTGCTTAGATTAACGTTAAAAAGATCAGGATTTGATTCTATCTCTAAAGCAGAGATTTATAGCCATAGCTTAACACTGTAAAGAGGTTGTCAAAGGAAAACAGATATCTCGCTGTGAGACTTGAGTTTGGGCGAATTTTTAATACTAATCAGTGAAAATAGTTTTGCAGGCACATATGCACTTTGGGAGTTTCAAGACAGCTCAGGTCTAAATATTTTTCTGAAGGCAAATGTCAATTTATAGGACAAATAGCAAGTTTCATTTTGATTTTTATTGGGTTCCAGGTTCTTATTCCTATGACCCGCTGCAACTCTCATAAGGAAACTATCAGAGGACAGGTGAAAGTCAGAAACTCTGGAATCTACACACTGATATTTGACAACACATTCTCTAGGTGAGTGTAAAAGGTTGAAAGCTTGGTTTTACAGACGGTGGAACTGATCAGATATACCATTATTATGTCCTTCAGAAGTAAGTATGAGACATTGGTCCTGGCTTGCCCAAAGATCTTCTGCCTGAGTTTTGGTTCTAGTTCTTGTGGGTTTTTGTTCCTTCCATAGCAGAATTCCACTCTTCTATCTCAGCCTCTGAGAAGGTAAACAGAAGCGAGCAAGTAATCTGTGACTCTTTCCAGGACAGTTTAGTCAGGATTGTCATCTTACTCATAACAGACCTGACAGCCCTTGTGCAGGCATACTGCTTTTTAACACCAGTCTTTTTTTTGCCTGAGTATAAACTGAAGGATTGAGTACACTTTTAAGGCTTCCTGTCTAGTTGACTTCAGCTAATGTGATCATCTCACTCTCTTGTTTTTTGACAGGTTTATCTCCAAAAGAGTGTTTTATCACTTGGCTGTCGAGCGACCTGTCATCTATGATGGAAGTGATTTTCCATAGCCTTGAATATACTGTGTTATTTTTAATTACATTTTTAAGAAATGCTATTATTTATGTACATGTAAGCATTATGATTACCACTGTGTTTGAAGACTTTGAAACTATGCAATAGCTATAATGCACTTAGAGAACATATATACACTAAAAAATGGAAGCCTTTTTAGGGACACTAATGGTTCTGTACTGTGTACAGATTGCTCAAAAGCCATGTTGTTTGATTTAACAGGTCAAATAATGTTCCAACCAAATTTTTTTCAGTGGGGAGAAAAATAAGTGTGGGGTGTCTAAATGCAAACTGAAATTCTGTACTGAAAATTGAATTCCTTTTCTTACAAAAATATCATTCAAAAGGAAATTTAAAGAAAAATGCGTATTTTTGTTGACCTCTTCACTGAGGAGTAAACATAACCATTTCTGTTCTGCTCTAATGCTCTTACAGTCAGAACAACAACTATGCAATACTTCAGTCTTCACAGGCATATATTGTAATCCATCTAGAATTTTTTTATCTTTTCCAAGTTTTATAAACAGCAAACATAGGGTTTTTTTACATTTTGGGCTAAGATTTGGTAAGTCTTAACTGGCTTTTACAAATGCTTTGGTACCGGATACCAGTTACAAAACAATATAACATGAAGCAGCAACTCCTTTCACTTTTGCTCACCGTACTCTGTAAGTTGGTCCACTGAAACCAGTTGTTATGGTGTGTGCCAGTGACAGAATCAGGAGTATTATTTGCAGAATAAAGTACCACTCACTGTCTGATATTACGAAGAGGAGCATTCCTTTTTCCTGCTTTAGCACCTTAGTCATCAGCATTCACAGGAAAGCACAGTTTCTGAGGAGGTCAGCAGTCTCTCTCTCTCTCTAGACCACATGAAAGGTAGCAATAATGTTTGAGTTGGTCTGAAAAACTCCATCCAAACCCAAATGCATATCCAGCCCTGATAAGCTCTCCACCCAGTGTTAGCGTATTCTGTCCCTTTCATAACCCTTGCAGTTGCCCAACTGCTAACTTTCCATCTCAGATTTGGGGACAGAGGTGGCTGTAAACACTGCCTGTTAAGGAAGACTGGGTTCTCGTTTATACAGAATTTCCACGCAAACCATCTGCTTTCTATATAGAATTTCAACTTTTTGTTAAAATATCTGAAAGCAGATTTTTCTCTTAAAAATTCCTATCTTCTAATGGAAAGGCAAAACATTTTGGCAGGAGAAAGGAGAAAAGCTCTTTCTCCCAACCAGCCCTCCTCATCATTTTAGGTGTGTCTGATTTCTAATGTTATTGTTCTCCTAGGGAAACCCCAGACCTGGAAGGTTTTAGTGCAGCAGTTGGTAGCAGACCAGCTCAGCCTGCCAGGAAACCTGCACACTCTTGGTGGCAGCTGTAGCTGGTATACAGGGGTCATGGTGGGAGACAGAACATAAAACATGAGGGGAAGGAAGAAAAAAGGGCAAGCACAAGCTGAAAGCAAATGATTTAGGGGAGGGGAAAGAAAGCACAGGGGCAAACTTGTAAATGTAAAAACAAGGGCAGGGAATTGGAGGGATCAGCTTGACTAGGGAAGGAAGTCAGGAGAGTCCGGCTG
This sequence comes from Haliaeetus leucocephalus, assembly GCF_000737465.1. NCBI lineage: Eukaryota > Metazoa > Chordata > Aves > Accipitriformes > Accipitridae > Haliaeetus > Haliaeetus leucocephalus. The sequence goes on from NW_010972589.1 coordinate 1,342,776, forward strand.
GTGCTTATGTGTTGCTGGTCCAATCCATTACCAGTAGGGGATCTCCTTCTACAGCAAAAGGCTGGTTGTTTAAAAGATGGAGATCACAAGACAAGTGTTGGACATTTACGTAGTAGTAGCTGAGATGGAGGGAAATTTCTGATAATGGGAAAGAAAAGAATACTGCAGATGAAGCTAAAGGTTGCTAATCATTCATTCCAGTTGTTAACACTATAAATACAGTGACCTTGAAAAAGACTGTGAAAGAATGACTACCCTTCATGGAGCACCGAGATTTTAGGTTGTGCATAGAGGGCTTTCTAACAGAGCAAATTTTGTTCTCTGGGTGGCGTCAAGCTGACATCAGGTGGCCTTTTCAGCTAGGATGTCTGGCTCACTGGTAGCTTTCCCTTCCCTTCAGATGCCTCTTCCGCGTACTGGTGGGGTGCTCCCCAGCCTCTGTCAGGCAGAGGGGTCAGGGGAAGGTGCGAGCTGGTTTATTCCCCCTCCAGAGGGAACAGGCTGCAATGCAGTTAAACCCTTACCTGGCTGCATGCATGAAAATGAGATGGACAAGAGACTGAAGTGGGGTCACAGATCAGTTCATGACTTATGGCATATTTCAGTGTTGAAGCTATGTTTTATATTTAATTAGGCAAGAAGAGATTATTTATTGCTTAAAAATGGAGTACTGTGTACCATATGCTATGCAGTTTCACTGAGCTGTTACTGAAGTCTGCTGTAGTTTTCCTTTAAGCTTTTAGGTGTGGTTTTTAAAAGCATTTTGCTGTTGTTTTAGTTAGAATACTAATCTTACTAGGATATCTTTCTTAAAATGCCAAATGTAAGGTAAAGGGACACTGTCAATTATCTTAGGCCAAAATATGACAACTCTGCTCAGAAGTATTTGAAATATCTCCATTCAAAATCATTTGACAGACTTGCCTCTGGATTACCTCTCTACATCCCAGTTCTTAACATTTTTTTCATCCTGTGTCAAATATTTTTAAGCCACTGTTTATGTAGCTCTTAAAGTAATTAGCTCCATCTAGTAAGCCAGATGTTTCCCTGACAGTTGTTCATGTAGACAGTCCTGAGGCTGGCTGAAGCATATGTTTGGGAGGAGGGGAATAAAAACACTGGGTTGTTTTTATTTAGCATTTGAGTCTTTATGGTACCTTTTTCTTTAAGTTTTCCTGCCCCATGAGAGTATTTTTATGGCTGTTTTCCTCTCTGAAAGAGGACTAAGAGTGGGAGCCAGAACCTGTAGAAAAGAAAAGGTTTGCTTCTAACCAAAGAGAGTATTTAAGAAGGAGAAAAGGTTTCAAAAGAGGAAGTAATCAGTGTGGTAAGGTACAGGAGTGCAACTGTTCAAATCGGTTGTTGAAGACCAGGATCCCATCATGGAGTCTTTTATACATCAGAGGCTGTGCAGAGAAGACAGTAAAGAACCTGTCATTCGTACCGACCTTTTGTTTGAATGTCCCAGACTGTTTATTACTGGGGCCATGGAAACCCAATAAAGGACTTGGCACAAGTGTAGGTTTGTGCAAGAGATTATTTCATTCAAGCCCCTTGTACCTCCATTCATAAAGCACTTGTTAATATGAGCTGTGCCAGGAACGCTGATAAATCTGTTTATTTACAGGTACTCAGGTGATTAGTTGAATTGGGCTTTTATTATCTGCAGCAATGCAATTAAAAGAAAACAAATACTTAAAATTGATCATGAAGTTAATTTAAGGGGATGTAACACTCATGGGACAAAGAGAGTATGCGTCGTGGTCAGTATAAGCAATTGGATGTTTTTTCTGGGTGCTGGAACAACGGAAGGTAGTATTTTTTGTTATGCAGAGGTTTATGCGAAGGCAAGAACATAGTTGCTTTAAGAAGATGACAGTGTTCCTTTACTCAATGTTCCTCAATGTTGCTTTATGAAAAATCACTGAGATGTATTGCACAAGAGTGTACCACGTTACAAAATAGCAAAGCTACAAAAGCCTGACTTTGCTCCTTTTTTAAAATTGAAATTGCACTACAGTTTTAATTATGCTCAATCACTGAGACTGTAACTTGTTCAGAAGCATCTTTTGGTCTTAACTGCCAAAGAATTGCAAGCCCCATTCACATCAAGCTTCACGCTCCAGATAGGGGAAAAAGAGATTTATGTATACCAGCGTCTGGTACAGTTACAGAGATGTAGATGGTTGTGTACTGGAATGTTTCTTGATGCTTTTTTTTTTTCCCCTTTTTTAACCTCAGGAATTAAAAAAATAAAGTTCTGTATCATTGAGAATGTGTCGCTTTTCTGCCTCGTAGAGATAGCTTTGTCTGGAAGATAAATCAGTTGATTGCATGATGTACTTCTAAGGAGGAAAAAGTTTTACAAAATATGGAAAATAGAAAATAATTTGTCATGCTGGTGGAGAAAGGCCACGTCTGTACAGTACAACAGAGCAACAGCAGACATCCTTAAATAAGTACTAAGTGAGCCGGTCCCCAAGATAGAGGACATATCACCCTGTCCTGGTGGCTCGGAGCAGCTGGGCCTCCCCCAGCAAGAGCAGAGCCCTGTGGCTGAGAAACACCTTCGTCCGTCTTTGCTTCCCCTCGGAGGTAAAAACAAAGCAGCCCTAAGGACAGCAATTACACTCGCTGTCATCCATGACACCAATCAGCACTGTCCTTCAGCTTGGGGCTCCCATCTGGTTTTCCCCAGGTGCTGGCCGGGTCTCTACGCCTGGGTTATGTTGCGTGGCTGTGGGAGGGAAAGAAGCGCTGCGTGAGTCGCAGGCATTCTTCACATGTCGCTGTCGCCTCCGTGTTTGCCGCGTTCCCCAGGGCTGGGACTACAGCTGCAAACGTGTAGGCTTGTCTGCACTGCTACGGCCATCTGAATGGGGTCAGGAGGACGACGGGCCCCGTCACGACCAGTCATTGCTGCTTTTATCGGTGATTTCTGTTTCCTCATGGGAGTTTCCTGCTGGGGTGGAGGCTGTGATGCTTCCCCTCCCCATGCTTCAGCAGCAGCACCAGCCCCTGCTTCATGTTCAGAGGCTTGTCGCTGGGACAGAGTTTCCGACTAAGCCTAGCCTGCAGTACATGTGTCAGTGACCACACCTTGCTGTACAACATCTCTGGAAGGGAGGCTTTAGTTGTTGAAAGCCTTTGTTTACATCTCCAATAATCCATGTTTAACCATACCGGACAATATATCCTCCCTTCTTTGGTGCTAGGGGCAAGGCTCTTCCAGCCCTAGTGCTGCCTTACAGAGGGTCTTAACCCACCTCTTTCTTGGCCTGTGCCCCAAGAATTGGCCTTGGCACACTCAGTATGACATTCTGCTGTGGCAACCATGTGAAGCTGCCACAAGACAGCAGTATCCTCTCCGTTAGCCCTTGAAATGTCACACGGACACGCTGAAATCCAAATACAAGGTTTCAAAACACATATGGCCCAGGAGGCTTGGAAAAAACAAGCAGCACTTGGGGGGTGCTGGGATGACAGTGTCTGGTCAGTTCAATGATGGATAAGTGATCCAGATTGTACTTGGAAATGGTGTGTTTGCATACACCTAACTCAGATCGATGGTTCTGGTTTTGGGCTACTCTATCTACCATGACTTCAGTGATTCTTGCTGCACCAGTCTCCCACACCTTTCCATCATTTTTCTGCTCTCTGGAAGAGGCACTTCTATAAAGCACGTCTCTCTCTCAGGCAGGAGCAGGCATCAGTTAGGCGGGTTTGCCTGCAGAGAGTGAAAGTTTCTCATCGGTTCTCCTAACTTCCTCTCTTTGTACCACAAGCAGGCCGGTGCCACGCTACGTGACTGCCTGCACCGCGGTCGCAGCTACCTCTGAGCCCTTGACCACAGTGCATCGATGACAACCTGAAGCTACTGCCATGGCTGTCCCTGCTACAGCTCGGCTCCCAGCCTTTGCATAGTTTGAGTGCGTTACGCCAGCGGGCAGGTCTGGCCCAGTTCCCGCCTGGGCAAAATGTGGGGTCCTGGCACGCTTATGGCTCTCTGAAGTCTGAGATGGGGACTAGGAGTTGAAATGAAGGGTCTCAGGGTGACGATGCAACACTCAGGGCAGAGACAAGTGGAGCTGCTCCTTCAAAGAAAAGGGACAGCGGAGGAGACTGCAACCCAAAACTGGGAATATCTGGGAAAAAAATGACGTTAAGGAGAGGGCAGGGGAGCTGTGGAAGATCTTAGGCCTCTCCTGGGATTTCCAACAATGGCTCGGTGAGTGTCCTGCTGGAGCTGTGGGTAAGGTGCAGGCAGCATCCCACGGGAGGTGCGAGGGGCCGTGGGGCAGGGGAGGCAACACCCCTCACCTTCCGGGAAACCTCCCCTCCTGGGAGACAGCATCAGCTGAAGCCTGGGGACACCCTAGGGAGGCACAAGAAGGATTTCGGTGGGATAAATCCAGCTAAAACCTCGGGGCAGAGGGACAGAGGAGCCCTGGGAGGGCTTGGCCACAAGGAGCTGTGCTGCTGGCAGATAGAGGCCCCCCAGCCTCTGGGGGTAATGGTAGCAAACACCTCCGTGACCGAGTCCCTGCTGTGTGGTGGCCAGCAACAAGGGACCCCACCGGGGACGAGGCTGCAGCCGGAGGGAAGCAGCTTCCCCGCCAGTTTGGGGGCTGCTGGCAGCCTGAGAAGCCACCGGTGGCTGCTGGACCACAGGCAGCCCTGGCGGGACAGACCCCACGAGGGAAAACCCACCCGGGGGCGGGGGCTGGTCCCCCCAGCAAAGCGGCAGGGAGCAGCCTGACTCAGAGTGGGACATGTGTGACCCCGGGACGACCCTGCCGCCCCAAACTGCTGAAAGTTCATCGCCGTTTCACCACCCTCAACAGTTTCACTCGCCGACCAAGCATGAAAATTTCCCACCGCGTTTCGTGGAGCAAAGAAGCTTTTACCTTCTCTGAGAAGGCCCCGAAATTCAAGTTCCCGGGGCTGGCGGGATGCTGTGCAGGGAAGAGGAGCTCGAGGCCACCGGGCAGGACCGCAGGTCGGTGGCAGCAAAGGTTTGCACGCTTGTTTGTTTGTTTGCATGACTTGAGGGCTCTTTTGGGGCCGGGAGGACCCTCTGGGTGGGACCACCCTCAGCCCCAGGAAGGGTTAGACATGTGAAGTAAACCCTGTCAGCAAAGTTTTCCTTTGGTCTTTTTCGGGAGGGGTAGGTCCCATCGTTGGAAACAGGTTATGTGTACGGACCCAAACCTGGGAAGGATGTGTGGGCAAGAAACAACCAGTTCATCCCCTTGCTGTATGTGGCGGCGCCTTTATTTAACGGAATTTCAGCTTCCGTTCGCGCTGAGCTCGACACAAATTGCAAAACCCCCCCAAACCCTTCTTACACCTATAGTAAAAAGTACATACAACTTTCACCATTTTTTCCTCTAAGGAGAAGGTTAAAAAATTTTTTAAAATCCTAATAAGCACATACAAAACTAGAACCTTATCTGCTCAGATGTACCCTATTAACTAGAAAAGCAGCCAAACCTTGCAGAAAGCTTGTGTTTATTGACACGCTTTAATGATGAATGCACAATGAAAATACTGTCTTCCTGCAAGAAATAATTACCAGGAGGCAAACTAGGTTAAATATGATTATTTAAAAGAAAGCCCCCTGAGCACTACAACTTGCGATGGAAGACTGGGAGGTGCAGGCTACAGTCAGGCAGGACAGGCGATGCCACGTCCCTGGGAAGGGACGAGTGAGGGGGAATGGCCACGCGGTGCCCTGCAGCCTCAGGTTAGGTTTGACACTTCATTACTCTCTGTCTTACTGGCCGCGGGCTAAATGTATTTTCTAACCATTAGCAAAGATATCAGTGCATAACCAGTGGTCTGTTGAACCATGGGTTTGGGTTTTGCATTCTGGTTTACTGTGGCTTTGCACCATATGGCAACTATCTCCGGGACAGACAACTCAATGTCTTTGATGCCCTTGAATTTTTATTGTGAGGTGCGATTTGTCAATGCAGGGAACCGCACAAAATGCCAGTATCAAAACAGGAGCCGTAGCAAATAAATTGTACCCAATTTCGCCTTACACCACACAGCTAAAATATAGGAGAAAGATAGATCTAATTCTGTAATGACCACTTTATGAACGCGAACGATTGGCTTTCCTTTGCAAGAAGAACCACACATGCAGCAAAACAGGCTTAATGTCTGCACAGGCACAGAAAGTAGCATTTGACTGTTGCAATAAACCAGCGTAGGAGCTAAAGGCTGTTCTCCTTTGCAGCGGAGGGGACCTGGTGTGGGTGCAGGCAGAGCTCCCAGGTCCAGCCACCTCTGTAGGTGACCCTGGCCGGACAGCAAATGAAGGCTGAACCCCCTCCTGGTGCTTCCTATGGACGGGATGGGTGGTTCATCTCGCTTCATCTGCCTCTGTTGCTGCCATAGCTGGGCTTGTCACCTCTCTGCAAGGCCTGTTATTTCAGGCTGTGGTCTGAGCCACAGGTGGGCCGGGTATTTACAGCTGTCACAAAGATAGCTTTTAAGCTCTATCAGTTCTGCTTACAATAAGTGTGGCTCCATTTTGCTGTCCTGTGCCGAAGGTTTCTCTTCCTTTCAGCCTGCAAGCCCAGGCTCAGCGAGGACGGGTTGCGCGAGGAGCCCCCAGCCCTCCCCGCTCCTCTGAGACAGTCTTTGGGGTATACAGACAGTTTCCAAAGAGTTTGGTGCTCCTCTGGCAGGGAGAGAGCGGAGGGCCTAACTTACAAGAGGACTTGGCAAGGTGGGGGCATACCGGAGGAGGTCAAGTGGGTGCTGAGTGTCAGGGAGCTTCTCACCCGCTGCCTGCCCAGCATGGCAAAGGACCAGTTTGAGCTGTGCTCCTGACTGTCGCAGGTGGAGGAGCACTGCTCTTGGCCCCTGCTCCAGTAGCAGCCGCTGCTCTGCATCATCCTGCCCAGCGCCGTCCTGAACCGCTCTCCAGCAAAGACGTAGAGGAAGGGGTTGAGGCAGCTGTGGAGGAAGGCGATGCTCTGGGTGACCTGCAGCTCGATGTCCAGCCAGTTGGCAGCCTGACAGCTGTACGCCACCCTGGTGTAGTTGTTGATGGCTTTGACCAGCAAAACAATATTGTACGGGAACTGAGAGAGGAGGAAAGCGGTGATGATCATGGTGATGATCTTCAGCGACTTCTGCTTTTGGGATCTTTTGGCTTGCAGGAGGGTGTTGATGATAAGGGCGTAACAAATAACCATCACAAGGAATGGGAAGAAGAATCCAATTGTGACTTTCAAGGCCAGGACAGTAATTCTGAAGATCGTGCTGATGTTTGATGGGTATGTAATTTTGCAAACTGTTATGTCACCCACCTGGGTGCTTTGGCTGTACAGGACTTCTGGGATACACAAGCTCATGGATGTCAGCCAGACAGCCAAGCACATGAGTTTGCTGTGCAGGAGCCGCCTTTGCTTAGCAGTTTTAGCTTTCATTGCCTGGACAATAGTGATGTACCTGTCAAAGCTGATGCAGGTTAGAAACAAGCTGCAGCCATAGAAGTTGATCTTATACATACTGTTGACGACTTTGCACATGAAGTTCTTGAAGATCCAGCCATCGGAGGCAGCCTTGGCCCAGAAGGGAAGGGTGAAGAGGAGGAGCAGGTCCGCAAGGGCCAGGTGCAGCAGGTACCGATCCATCATGCTCCTCCTGAAGCGGTATTTGCAATAGACGACCACGACCAAGGCGTTTCCCACTGTGCCCACAGAGAAGATGAGCCAGAAAAACACTGGCAGGAAGGCTCGAGCGAACTGCCTGACCTGCCTCTTGTCGCATGTGAAATCTGTGTCATTTACCAGGTTTCCATCCAGGGACAGCACCGTGCTGTCATTCCTGTAGTAATCCAGGCTGGTCTTGCCAGGGTGGGTGACCTGCAATGGGTCAGCAGGTAAATTTGTGTTGAGAGGTGGCTCAATAAAGCACAAATTTGTCCCTCTCCACCAGATGCAGTTGAAGATCCCCAATATATTCCATTTTAGATGGGAAATTGCAAAGGCTGCCAGCGAAACACAGTGTGTTTCAGACTGCTTGAAGTGTGTGGCACAGCAGAGGCTTATAAAAATGACCCGTTGAGCAACAAACTCTTTACAGAAGAGCAGTTCATCACCTCCAGCCAACTTCAGTTATTAAAATGGCAGGTGGTGAGAGCATTATCTCTGTCAAGATCATTCAAAACACTGTTGGCTTGTCAGCCTCAAATACATAACAAAATGCAAAATCCTCAACTCAGAAAGAGGTGGGGAAGAAGGCTTTGTGTTACTGCTATGGTGGGATGGCACCGTTGGCAAGAGAGAGGCAGAAAACTGATGGAGGCAAAGAGGGGGGAAAGAAAAACTCAGATTACACAGCAGCATCGCTGTATACTCACTACACTTGCAACTGCCATCTTCAGCCAGATGTTTACTCAGTCTTAAAGGAGGCTCCGTAACCTGGAGAGGAAAGATGGGGGGAAAACAACTGATTTAAAACAACTTTGAAGAAGAACTGTGACTTTTCTTTCTTCTTCTTCTTCTTCTTCTTCTAATAAAAACCTCAACCCTTTGAAACGAGTCTGGCCAGGAGATGAACAAACCACACAGAAATTGATGTTGCTGGTTTGATTATTTAGCTGCTTCCATTTTACAAATTTACATTTAGCCTCCATTAGGTCTTCAGCTTCTCTATGGCACTGTGCTGATTAAGTTCTTTGATGTACTAGAGTCACTGTGATCTCATTTTTAATAAGATGTAGACTCCCCAGTGCGCACATTAAAAAAGAAAGTAATCTGAAAGCACCGTATCTTCCAAAAGATTTGTGAGAATAAATGAAATGTGTCTCTTAAATTAACAAGGAAAAGTACCTGCCTTTAGTATTAGTTTGCAGTGTTAAAATATTTGCATCCTCTGCAGTGACTGATAATCTCTGCCTGCAACATCTCTTTCTTATCTGTGAGTTTAAGTGAGATGCTCATTGCTGTTGGTCTGCAAAGCAGTTCATTATGCCTCAGTAAACAAGAAAATACTGTTTTTCCCTGCTGCAGGTTGCTTTTCAAGTCAGTCTACCATCTACCAGCACCAGCACCAAAGGTAGCTGAGCCTGGTGGGCTCAACGTAAGTCAAACAATCCTAAGCTTTCAACCTGTTCTGCACCAGCCCGACTGTGCTAGTGCCTGGGGACGAAGCCCAGGGACAACATGAGGAGGGTCCCGTCGGTGCTACTGGGGACCTTCAGCTAGCACAGACCTTTCCTCTGGTCATCAGTGGCTTCAAAAGCAGGTCAGACAACTGAGAGATCACCTCGCAGAGCCAAACTTCTCACCACAGCAGCAGCTGGACGGAGCCGAACCTTCCCCATGGGGAAGCAGCCCATGTTCATGCTCTGCCTTCCCTCTGGTTGCTCGTTGCGCACTGGCTAAAAGCCCCTTCCCTGGTATTATTTGGGGCACGAACTGATGCACCATGCCGTTTGCCTCCCCAGCCTGCCTTAGGGTTCGCTGAGTTAGCAAGTTCATCAACAAAGCCAGTTTACTGTAAGCGGCTACTTTTAGGGTTGGCGAGTGCGTTTGCAGCCACGTCTCTGTGTTTGTGGCACCCACTGGCCCCATCTGCCTTTGATCCCTTCACCCACTCTCAGTGCCCAAGTGGATGCTTGCAGCAAATATTTGTAGGGCTTTGGCATCTGGTCAAAAAAATTTAATGCGGTTGTTTTCATCTATTTAGAAATGAGTGTGTTCAGAAAGCACAGATTAGGGGCTAATCCTTCCATTTTTTTATCTTCATGAAGTGACTTTAATGAATATGAATTATTGAGGAGCAAGGCTGGCAGCATGACATCTTTGCAATAAAAGAACTTGAGTCTAGGTACAGAGTGTTTGCTTAAAAATAGATTGAAGAAATAAAACCAGTCATAAACATGTGCTCTTAGTTTTTAAGTTTTCTATCAAGATACAGGTCTCCACGCAGAATTATGCTGGTCCCTGGAGTTTCAAGTACAGATACAAATTTAGTACCTGGCTTTTAACAGTGCCACCTGTACTCTGTACATAGTAGTTGAATTTCTGATGCACAAAACTCAAAATACATTTTTAGTTGACTTCTTTCCAAAGCAGACAACCAAGGAAAGTAAGTGGCCAAATCATACTAATGCTACAGCATGACGCAGAATTTACGCCAGTAAAAACATGCAAGCAGACAGAAAGAAACCACCTGTATAATACCTATAAATCAGATATACCACGTGTAAATACTAAGATGTAGAAATTAAGACCAGTCATAGCCATACATATACAAATGATGTTGGACAGGTCTGCTGAATCAAGTGGAAAATACACAACACAGCAAAGTCTCTGGCGACAACAGCCCCACGAGGGTTTTTCCTTGTCCCCGTCCCTGTCCCCGTCCCCATCCCTGTCTGGCTCCAGCCCAGGCAGCAGTGCCGGCGCAGCAGCGGGCCGGAGGGGTGACCGACCCCGCTGGGTGCCTCGTGCACATCATGGTAAATACAGGGCGAGCTGAAAGCCGAGCTGGATTCCTACCGAGGAATTCCAGTCTGAGGAGCGAGGTGTCACGACCTCAGCCACAGCGCAGAGGAGGCAGCGTGCTAACCACGGCGGCCGCCTCGTCTTGGGGTTTTGCTTTGCCATTGCTGCTGCGCTTGTTACGGGCTATATTAACAGCAACAATAATGTGGGGCCAGAGACAATGAGCTTTCTGATGTTCTAGCCAGCACCCGACTTTTTCCTACGGTGAAATTCACAGCACGCTAAAAGTTGACAAGCAACAGCCTGACCCTTGAGATAAGAAGGGGCTGCTTATTAATCAAAATTAATTTGATCCCTTTTTGCTTATTTTGGAGGGGGGGAATGTGGTTTCAGGAATTGCTGCGCTAAGCACGTGACTCATCCTTCTCAGCCACAGGGCAATGTCAGACCTGCCGTGCTCCACCTGCTGCAATGCCGCGCTTCAGAAACTCCTCAGCAAGTTGAAATCTCAAAGCAGCAGAGCCTTGTCCCCCTCACAACAGTGCAAAATTTGGCTGTCGAGGCCAAGACCTGCCACATATGACCCAGAGGTGACTGTGGCCAGTGGCAGGCAGGCAGCGAGCTACTGCTTTCTCCCTGGTACCCGTTTCCAAAATGTCATTGCAGCATCTGCTGAAGGATGCAGAGCTGCGCATCCCCTGGGGCTTTTTTATGTTATTTTCTTTTAGCCATCAGACATACCTTAAATTGCAATCAAAAAGATCATTGTAACTGGATGAGTTCAATGGCAATTTTTTTTTTTTTTAAAAAGCAATTTGTAATTTGGTTTCCTTTCCACGGAGGCTGCATGTGGAAAGACAGACATGAATAGTGGAGGAGGGGACTCACCGGGATGGTCGTTGCAGGGGGGTCAGCCTGGATGTCGCACCCAGCAGTCGCACCACTGCACACGGTGTTTGCTCTTTGCACCCACGTTTAAGCTTTGGGCTTTTTGTAGGCTGAGGTGGGTGTGTGCTCCCAGGACCCCAGCCTAATTAGCCCTCTCACAGGCTGTTTTGTCTGTGGTTTCCATGGTTTAGGTGGCTCAAACACAGATGGCAATCTTCTCTTTCTTTATTTTTTCTTTGTTTTTTTCCTGGTAAGCTCTTTCGATAGCAAAGGGAAGACCTCTCATACCATCATTTTTTTGCTCATGTGGATCATCTAGTGCAGGGCAAATCAGAGGCTGCTCCTGGCGTGGCTGTGTCCTGCTGGCAAATGCTTTCACTGGGGAAAAAAAAAAAATCCCCAAACAAGAACTGGGTCCCTCTGGACACCCACCAGTGTCCCCTGGGGAGGCTGGGACAGGAGTGAGGAGCCAGGTCTAGTGCTGCCCACTCCAAGCTGGGCCCCAGACACAGCTCCCCACAGCTTCCCACCAAGGCTGCAAGCAAGCAGGGGCCAGGATCGCAGGGTCTGCGTGATGCCCCGCAACACCAGGTGCTTTGCAAGCAGAAGAGAGCAAAATGAAAGGATGCTAGCTTCAAGAGGAAAGGCCAATCTGTTCTTGCCACAGAAACTGGGGAGACCCAAGGGCAGGACTGCAGGCAGTCACATAAAGTCCCTGCTGGTGGCACGTCCTATGTGACAACCATCCAGAAGAGTGTGGCAGGAAACATTTTGAAGAGGAAGGCAGTGAGAAGTGTTTAATAAATATGTGAAATTGCACATCTTATGTCTTCTTCCTGGCAAGGTGGCATGCAAATTACAGTGATCTAAATTCCCCTCTCTTGCAGGAGGTCCGAGCACCATGGGGTTTTGCTTAAATGCGGGATGGTGTTCAGCTGTGACCAATGCTCGTTTGACTCACACTTCAAGAAAATTTCCAAATTGCAGTTCAGGGTCAGTTCTAATTATGGAGAAAACAATGATTCAAGCTAGGTTTTAGGTTGGACTCAGCTGTCACTTGGCACCATGCTCCAGCGTGGCATCCCCTTCCAAGGGAAAGGAGCCCAGGGTGCTCCACACTCCACTGCAAAACCACCGCTAAGGTGTCTGCATATCTTTAATAATTAGTTGTCATCCTGAAACTCTTCCTGAAACAGGCGTATGTTTGTATGCAATGATACCTCTGTACGCATGTGGCCTCTCTCGCCTCCTGGACCCCTGGGTAGGAAAACAGCAGGGGGGGGAGCAGCTCTCAGCTAAACCCCGGGGCACCTGCTAAGGAAAGCATAGGTGTGAAAGCACAGGCATAGTCTGTGGGCTCAGGCACAACTTACTCCAGGCTGGCAAATGGCTGCCTGCCAGCAGATCCATGGTAATTACCCCTAATTCAGGTTAGTTTGTCCCTCGGTGTAATGCAAGGTGATTCAGCGCTGGGAGAGCTACATTAACTGCAGTACGGTAAAGGCATGCCCTTGGCCAAAGCCTCTGATGCAAAGAGTCTTCACATCCTTTGGTCTCTCCTTCATGAATGTGAGCCCTCACGTTCTGGATTTAAGTGACTTTAATTAGACTTAGCTTAATTCTCCCTAGAAGCAAAGTAATAAGTATAACTTAACCTACCCACTTCACGCAGCCAGTTCCACTGTCCTAGAAGTCCCTGGGCAGATAAATCTCCAGACCAGAAATTGGGCAGCTACTCATCCTGTTCGTTCTTTTTCTGCCACGTGCCATTTATTGAGTGTCACTGACAACAATGGCATTTTTGTCCCCAGCGGTAGGAACAGAAGCAGGAGAACAGCCTGAACCTTACAAATCCTCTTGCCAAATTTCTGCCAAACCGGTTCCCTATTTGCATCCTTGCTCAGTGCCGTCCACAGTTAATTCATTTTGAACCCAAACACAGCTGGTGCGGTCAGTTCTTGTGATACCAGTATGAATTGTGAGATAACCTGTGATCTCCCTCCAGCTCATGTCATTACAAAACTAAGCATCTCTGTGTTCCTTACAAATATATTGCTTTCATGCTTGCCAAGAGAACTTGAAAGAGTAACACTTTTTTTTTTTTTTTTTTGTTTAAAGTAAGAGGGAAAATGAAAACCACCAACAGTTCTTAGATGTCTTCTTTTTAGCTTCAGGGTGTTTACTTTTAAGCACAACTTGGGGATGATTTTTTTAAGCTTCTCATTTAGTGCATGTACTAATGGCAGAGACATACTCAGCTTGATGTGCTGATCAGGTGCTTGGAAAGATTTGGCAGAAATAGAACAGAACTTGGGGTTACACCCTCTGCTGAGGCTAACCGCAGTGAAAACTGCACTGTGCTTGCACTACATCTGTCATTTAATATACCTATTTTCCCCTCTGCAGGTAAAAGGAGGACATTAACCTGCTTCTCTCTGAGCAGGCTGTTTTACTGGTTCAACAGCCCCTCAGTTGGTCTGTTCAGGAGAGGCTGTGGTCGCGATTCACCATCCTCTAGAGGAGAATATTTGCACTTGGGGAGATCGGTGCCTCTTGTACGCAAGCGAATAATGTTATCTAGGAACTTTCTATAGATTGAAACACTTGAGGCAAGTCCTAGGAACATAAGACTGGACATGACAAGTCACCTCAGCTCTTCCATGTTTCCCCAAAGTGAGGCGAGACAAAGCACCTGGGCTGTTCCTGGCAAGCAAGAGTGCTTTCCACTGAGTAATCACATCTTCAAGCAAAGAAAAGAAGACCCTGCATAATATCATCCCCACCCTAGACACTTGCAAACACTTTGCAAATCAAAAGCATCGTTCTGTAGATCTTTTCAGCATTTCTTATTCCATCAATAACGCAATTCAGCCAGGTTACTTGCTTAGGTAGACTACGCACAGGGTTTCCTGGGACTTTCCATACCAAGCCAACAAAAGAGTGTTCTTATTCCCGTTTCTAGCGGGTGTACAGAGTCATTACAATGATCCAAAGTGTTTGCAAGTTCAGACATAAATTTTGAGATGTGTGAGACCTGCCTGGTTTGGTTGCTTTTTTTTTTTTTTTTTTTTTTTTTTGAGGGTACATTGCGTTATCCTAACTTCCCCCCCGACTGACCCAGTTGTGGGTGGAAGTGCAGGCAGCACTCCTTGAATCTGATTCCAGACGTAACACGCTGGGTCTCCAGAAAACAAGGTACCTACAACCCGCAGCCACCTGCAATGACAAAGGTCTGAGTCCCTCCCCGCTGCCACAGAAGGTCGCCTCGGCAGACGCAAGGTTAGATGCTCCAGCACGGAGCCGGGCTGCCTTGGTTGAAAAGCCCCATCTCTCTCTCCCTCTGACTTGGTATTTCGAGAAAGACGGATTTGACCTTTTTAATGGTGCTGAAATCTGTGAATTACTAAACTCTTAGTGTAGATGGATTAGGTGTTCTTTTGGGGCTAGATTGTGGTTTTCTAGATGTGATGAGTTCTCATTTTCTCAAATTCTCAAAAAAGCATTTAGCCATGAGTTTTTCAAAATTAATTTTGCACAGTTGTTCCAGGCCTTTGTTCACTCAAGAAAATCTATTTAGGCTTCACCATTTTAAACTGCATCAGATCATCCTGGTTACACATATGTTTTACTAACTGTATCTATTCAAATGTTTTACAGGGCCAAACATGATTTCTAGTAAGGAGGATTAATGGGTTTAACTCAGTGAATGATGTCAGCACGCACAATATTATCAGTGCTTTTGCATAAGAGATTGGTGGTGTGGTAATGGTAAATCACACTTGTGACAGCAGAAACTGTGAATTAAGTGCGCTTGCACAGGGGCGGTTTGCGTGTACAAATACTCAAAAGTGAATGGTAACAGACGATATCATGGCCAAAGCCAATAGGTTATGTCACTTGTAAAAACAGATAGGTAAACAGTCTTAAGATTGCATTTAAGGAATCAAGAGTTGTAACACAGGGTCCTTCTCATGCTCCTTGATCAAAAAATTGAAAAAAATTAAAAGTCCAATCATGTCAATGGACTAATGTATTCATTATCGCAGTTTATTATGAAGACAAAACCATTGTAGTAACTGTAAAGAACACAGATACATCTAGTGCATTGCATATGGAACTAACAAGTGTTGCTAATAGGCACATTACAAACAGATGGGCTATATTATATACTATCTAATTTCTACCATCTCTACAAAAAAAATGTAGAACTCATTTTTTATGGCTGCTGTGAAAAAATATTGAAGAAAAATGTGTAACTAGATTATTACCTATGAATAAAGCCCATTAAAATTGATTTGTAAGGCCATGATATAACTAAGAGACTGATCCATGTTTTTTAAAATGCTTCACACTGCATAAACTCTTTGTACTTGAGTCCACATACATGGTGCTATTGCTGGGAAAATAACATTTATTTCATTGTTGTATCATCCATCTGTTTCTAAAGATAATTATCGCTGTGATTTCTGTTTGCTGCTTCGGTTTTGGTTGTTTGCGTTATGGAGCACAAGCAAAACTAAACTTAGGAGTGTCCAGGTTTCAGTTTTATTAAGCACTCACCATATTGTATGCATCTGTCTAACACTAGAACGTTATAAACAAGTTTATACTGTTTAGAAACAATTTCAGGTTCTGTCATGTAAGGGCTATTAGTCCATATTTAAAAGCTATCAATCTTGTCCAACTCAAGAATTCACCATGGTTTCCCTAAGACGAGACTCCAGCAGTTCCGTGGGGTACTGGGTCCAGTGCCAGGCTCCCCGGTACAAAAGAAGAGATGGACATACTGGAAAGAGTCCAGCAAAGGGCCACACAGACGGTGAAGGGCCCAGAGCATCTCTCCTATGAGGAAAGGCTGAGAGAGCTGGGATGTTTCAGCCTGGGGAAGAGAAGGCTCAGGGGAATCTTACTGATTTTATATGAATACCTGAAGGCAGGGCGCACAGAGGACAGAGCCAGGGGCTTTCCAGTGGTGCCCAGTGACAGGACCAGGAGCGAGGGGCACAGACTGACACACAGGAGTTTCCCCCTGAACACCAGGAAACAATTTTTCACTGTGAGGGTGATGAAGCGCTGGCCCGGGTTGCCCAGAGAGGCCATGGAGTGTCCCTCCTTGGAGAAATTCGGAAGATGTCCGGACACGGACCTGGGCCACCAGCTCCGGGTGGCCCTGCCTGAGCAGGGGGTTGGAGCCGATGAACCCCTGAGGTCCCTGCCAGCCTCAGCCACGTTGTCACCCTGCGATCCGAGCGTCCACCCTGTTACACCAGAGCAGCTTCGGAGCGTTAGGCTACAGAATGGGAGGTATTGGGTGTCACAGGGTTACGGCAGTGGTATGAACCAGGACAGACCAGATTTGCAACACCTCGGGCGATAACACCGAATGCGAAGATCTCAGTGCAGAACGGAGCTCCTAAATGAAACTGCTTTACCAATTACAAAGCTCATCAAGGCACACCCACTTCCCTTTTACTATGATTTTAAGGGGTTCCCATTCATTTTGCTCACCTCTGTCCAACTGCCAGGTCTTCCCTCCCCAGGAGACTCCCTCCCTCTTTCATATCTTAACAGTGAGAGAAGCAAAGAATCCCAAAAGCTGAACAACTCTTTTATTTCCTGATGGCATCAAGAAAAAACAACCGACCAACCCCAAACCCCCCAATGTTGCAAAAAGCCCCTCGCACAGCCCTTCCCACCTGCTTGCTCCC
>NW_010972589.1:1360050-1361560 GCF_000737465.1 Haliaeetus leucocephalus
GCCTGTGGAGACCAGTGGGGCTGGGGTTTTGTGCGGGATCCAGTGCCCCGGTTGCTGAAGGGCGTCTCGGCGCGGCGGGCCTAGAGATGGCGAGTGGCTTTGGCCTGCCTTGATATGTTTATTTACTGGTTTAATTTCCTTTCGAGGCTGTTTTCTAGATGGTGAGGTTTCAGCACTGTCTGCTTTCTGTCTGTAATGAATAGAAACTTTTCACCTAAAGAAAACCCGGCAACAGCAAAGAGAACATTAATGGAGCTTTTCCTATCATCTCTCATTTGTAAGATGTGGGACTTTGTGGGAGATGTGGGACTCGCAACCATGTTGTGAGAGCTTGTTTTATTTACTGCTGTCGCTGTTTCCTACGCTGCCTTTACTTTCCAGGCAGTTGAGGTCTGCGCTCACATTTTCAGCATTGTTCATCCAGCTATCGCAGTATTGCATTTTGACTGGAGCTACCCTGCGCAGTTGGATTAGTAAGGACTGGGTGATCAGATTAAGTGTTTGTCTGAATTGCTACGTTGCTGTCTCCAACACCAGCAATACTAAGTACATTGGAGTAAACAAAATGGACTTCACCTTTGGTTGCAGCAGCTCATCGGAGACTGTGATGATAAACTCCCATTTGTGCCCTGTCATGCCTCCTTGTGACTTGTGCTACCTGCAAGAGCAAGATTTATTCTAACATAATTGGCCATGCCAATACTCCTCCTTTTGAAATAGAGGCATGCATAGAAGGGCTAGTTAGCCAGATTTAAAAACGCTTCCTTCTTAATTTGCCCTGGGAATATTTGTTTCTGGGCAATAGGCTGTTGAGAAACAAATTCAGATTATCGTTTGAGATTATATAAGAAGTCTCAAGATTTTACATATAGACTAGCAAAGAAACATAACATACTTTCCTGTGTATTTTTGTTAGCACGTCTATAAAAGATACATCATTCGGCTAATTTATACACATGTACATGTAATACAAATTTACCCAAGAGCTTCCTCTCCCGTACAGTCCTTCTGGTTCTGATCCTCTGATTGTCTCTGATTTTGTGTGACTTTTTCCGAGGGTACTGGTCACTTGAGGACTTGCTTCCAAGCACTGGTGCTTTTAGAGGCGGTGCACTTATGTGAGGTATATAGGGATTACATGTATGAAAATACGGTTGTTTTTTAACATACTAGTTAACATGATAACGCTATGAAAGCAAGCACAGAAACTAGTTGGAAGGCAAGTCTTCATGATGCTTGTGCTCCTTTTTACTTACTTCAGTGTGCATTTGTCTTTGTGCTTATATCCGTATCGGCAGGCAGAGCTAGGCCTTAATGAGCACCACCAGAATGAAGTGATCAACTACATGCGCTTTGCTCGTTTTAAGCGTGGCCTGTGTCTCAAAACAGTGGATTCTTGTTTTCAGGACCTTAAGGACAGCAGGTACCGTGGGGGGCAGTTCTGAGCAAGAATAAAGCAAAATATGCTAGCAACAATTGCAGGTTTAAATGCTTTATGGGGCGACTTTTC
>NW_010972589.1:1361716-1363017 GCF_000737465.1 Haliaeetus leucocephalus
CTAAATTTGATGCAAGACTGTAGCTGAAGTAATATTTGTGATTGTAATGTTTCCAAGAGAAAATTGAAATACAATAACCAATTAGTAGTGCCGTGGTCATCTAATAACTACTGACAGTGAATGATTTCAGAAGGACATGGCGTTATATAAGAGTGATACCTGTGTAGCGAAGTCTCTTAACAATCCAAAATTGTTACCTTTATCTTACATGACTCATCTTGACTGCTCTGTTTAGACTTGTTGAGGAGACCTTCACAGTCGATGAGGTGATAGACATGCTGGATGGACTGCGGACTGTTGTACACAGTGAAGTGGAGTCAGAGCTCATAAATACAACTTACACCAATGTTTTACTTCTGCGGCAGCTCTTTTCGCAAGCTGAGAAATGGTACCTTAAGTTACAGACAGACGTCTCTGAATTGGAGAATCGGTAACGTATGCTGGGATATACAGAATGTCTTTCAATAATAAGAAAACTTCAAAGTGTTAAATATTTGCATTCTTTTCCTAACCATAGAAACCTTTTACTATTGTATTGATGATCGGTTAGTTTCAAGTCTTCCATCTATAAAGTAGCAAGATATGCAATAATTTCAAATTTGTCAAATTTTATTGGTAATATTCTTACTTTAATCAGTTAAGAGCAGGTGACGGGATTTGACTGAAAAGCCTTTGTTGTCCGAGTAGATTATATTTTAATCAAGGATGCTAAATCTTGACAGTTCTAATGCATATACCATACCATTGCATGACATGATCTGTTGCATTTATTATATTTGCATAGAACTTCATTCTGTACTTCTAACAAGAATCTTACATGCGATAATGAGTATAGCATCAGCCTGGTAAAGTGTGTTTCACAGCATAGCTCTTTTAGTAAATAAATGCCTCCCTTTATTTTTCTTTTCAAGAGAATTGTTGGAACAGGTTGCTGAGTTTGAAAAGTCAGAATTTACATCTTCGAACAAGAAGGTAGAGTTTTATTTTAATCAAATCATAATCAAATGTCATGTGGAGTCATGACAGATGTTTAAAATACTTAGTACTGACTCTTTGTGTTTAAGAGAGAAAACCAAAACAAAACCCCCACGCTTTTTTCAAAACGATCTTTGAAAGTCTTCAAAAATGAGCATTTTGCAGTTCAGCACCAAGGCTCACACTGAATTGCCTTGGCTGTTTCCAGATTGCAGATTCTGCACATCCAGGGCATGTCTCATAATGCTCATCCCAAAGTCAGCCAGACCAGGGATGTGTTGGAGTGTCTGCTCCCGAGTTCCCTTCCTCCTGGAAACTGGGATAAG
>NW_010972589.1:1363382-1364376 GCF_000737465.1 Haliaeetus leucocephalus
GAAATACAAGGTCAGTAATTTGCTTTACAAAAGAAAGCTGAATTGACTGTCAGTAGTTATCTTACAGACTAATGGAATACTTTTCTTCCTCCTAGAAATGTGTATAATTTAATTTTTTAACCTTTATTATTTCTTTAGCCCAGTGCAGATCTCATTAAACCAAAACTGGCTCCATTAAATGAAGGTGGGTCAGAGCTGCTAAACAAGGTGAGAACTTGTCTGTTCATGTGGTTGCGGTCAATGACCATTCTGCTTATTCAACTGAACTGGATAGCTGTACAGTAATATTTGTATACTGTGCCTGTCACTATATAGACGTCAAGGTAATATACCCCAGAATGTAAAGGAAAATGCTAATAAATTAATAAATACTGTAAAGCAGCCTAAATTTATTGTGCGGTTATCATCTTTAACATGTATTGCAATATTGACCTTTCTTTTGCAAAGACATTTTGGCCTTTGTAATTATTTATTTTTCCATTTAATGAAGTAAATTAGTAGAAACCAGTATTCAGGTTGTTCTGTGCAGCTGGCTGGCTTTCCAACAAGGAAGTAAATTAAAATATGTAGCTGGCTGAAATGATTAGGTTATCAAACATTTTCTGTATCACTCAAAGTCAATCTTGTCACATTCAGGTTTTTTCTTATGTCAGTTGGTTAAATTCCTCCTAAAGAAACAGACACTTAAAGAATTTGGGATTTACTAGTTCTGAAAACGTCTGACTTCCCACTTGCTAGAGATTTTCAGAATTACAAAACACATTCCAGTATTTAATGTCATTGATAGTTTTTATTAGGTGTTGAACTCATTTAGTTCAGTTGAACTTTTTTAAAATGCCACACTTCTTGCAATATGCTTTTAAGTTAGGAGCAGTCAAGATATTTAGCGAGGAGTTGTGTTTTCTGTCTTCTAGCCTGCATTACCAAAATGATCTGTCAAGTATAGTGTCTGAATCAAACTGTTGTTAGTCATTAAGATAATTAAAGCATTCAA
>NW_010972589.1:1364547-1364877 GCF_000737465.1 Haliaeetus leucocephalus
CTTTTTTTTTTTTTTTTTTTTTTTTTGAGGGTACATTGCGTTATCCTAACTTCCCCCCCGACTGACCCAGTTGTGGGTGGAAGTGCAGGCAGCACTCCTTGAATCTGATTCCAGACGTAACACGCTGGGTCTCCAGAAAACAAGGTACCTACAACCCGCAGCCACCTGCAATGACAAAGGTCTGAGTCCCTCCCCGCTGCCACAGAAGGTCGCCTCGGCAGACGCAAGGTTAGATGCTCCAGCACGGAGCCGGGCTGCCTTGGTTGAAAAGCCCCATCTCTCTCTCCCTCTGACTTGGTATTTCGAGAAAGACGGATTTGACCTTTTTAA
>NW_010972589.1:1365147-1365503 GCF_000737465.1 Haliaeetus leucocephalus
TTACAGGGCCAAACATGATTTCTAGTAAGGAGGATTAATGGGTTTAACTCAGTGAATGATGTCAGCACGCACAATATTATCAGTGCTTTTGCATAAGAGATTGGTGGTGTGGTAATGGTAAATCACACTTGTGACAGCAGAAACTGTGAATTAAGTGCGCTTGCACAGGGGCGGTTTGCGTGTACAAATACTCAAAAGTGAATGGTAACAGACGATATCATGGCCAAAGCCAATAGGTTATGTCACTTGTAAAAACAGATAGGTAAACAGTCTTAAGGTTGCGTTTAAGGAATCAAGAGTTGTAACACAGGGTCCTTCTCATGCTCCTTGATCAAAAAATTGAAAAAAATTAAAAG
>NW_010972589.1:1365513-1365826 GCF_000737465.1 Haliaeetus leucocephalus
ATTAAAAGTCCAATCATGTCAATGGACTAATGTATTCATTATCGCAGTTTATTATGAAGACAAAACCATTGTAGTAACTGTAAAGAACACAGATACATCTAGTGCATTGCATATGGAACTAACAAGTGTTGCTAATAGGCACATTACAAACAGATGGGCTATATTATATACTATCTAATTTCTACCATCTCTACAAAAAAAATGTAGAACTCATTTTTTATGGCTGCTGTGAAAAAATATTGAAGAAAAATGTGTAACTAGATTATTACCTATGAATAAAGCCCATTAAAATTGATTTGTAAGGCCATGATAT
>NW_010972589.1:1366976-1367275 GCF_000737465.1 Haliaeetus leucocephalus
TATGATTTTAAGGGGTTCCCATTCATTTTGCTCACCTCTGTCCAACTGCCAGGTCTTCCCTCCCCAGGAGACTCCCTCCCTCTTTCATATCTTAACAGTGAGAGAAGCAAAGAATCCCAAAAGCTGAACAACTCTTTTATTTCCTGATGGCATCAAGAAAAAACAACCGACCAACCCCAAACCCCCCAATGTTGCAAAAAGCCCCTCGCACAGCCCTTCCCCCCTGCTTGCTCCCCCCTCCGCCCGCCCCCGTTTCCATCGGGAAGGAGGGCCCCCGCAGCTCCACCGACGGACCCCCA
>NW_010972589.1:1367811-1388600 GCF_000737465.1 Haliaeetus leucocephalus
GGGTAGGTCTGCCGCCTGTGGAGACCAGTGGGGCTGGGGTTTTGTGCGGGATCCAGTGCCCCGGTTGCTGAAGGGCGTCTCGGCGCGGCGGGCCTAGAGATGGCGAGTGGCTTTGGCCTGCCTTGATATGTTTATTTACTGGTTTAATTTCCTTTCGAGGCTGTTTTCTAGATGGTGAGGTTTCAGCACTGTCTGCTTTCTGTCTGTAATGAATAGAAACTTTTCACCTAAAGAAAACCCGGCAACAGCAAAGAGAACATTAATGGAGCTTTTCCTATCATCTCTCATTTGTAAGATGTGGGACTTTGTGGGAGATGTGGGACTCGCAACCATGTTGTGAGAGCTTGTTTTATTTACTGCTGTCGCTGTTTCCTACGCTGCCTTTACTTTCCAGGCAGTTGAGGTCTGCGCTCACATTTTCAGCATTGTTCATCCAGCTATCGCAGTATTGCATTTTGACTGGAGCTACCCTGCGCAGTTGGATTAGTAAGGACTGGGTGATCAGATTAAGTGTTTGTCTGAATTGCTACGTTGCTGTCTCCAACACCAGCAATACTAAGTACATTGGAGTAAACAAAATGGACTTCACCTTTGGTTGCAGCAGCTCATCGGAGACTGTGATGATAAACTCCCATTTGTGCCCTGTCATGCCTCCTTGTGACTTGTGCTACCTGCAAGAGCAAGATTTATTCTAACATAATTGGCCATGCCAATACTCCTCCTTTTGAAATAGAGGCATGCATAGAAGGGCTAGTTAGCCAGATTTAAAAACGCTTCCTTCTTAATTTGCCCTGGGAATATTTGTTTCTGGGCAATAGGCTGTTGAGAAACAAATTCAGATTATCGTTTGAGATTATATAAGAAGTCTCAAGATTTTACATATAGACTAGCAAAGAAACATAACATACTTTCCTGTGTATTTTTGTTAGCACGTCTATAAAAGATACATCATTCGGCTAATTTATACACATGTACATGTAATACAAATTTACCCAAGAGCTTCCTCTCCCGTACAGTCCTTCTGGTTCTGATCCTCTGATTGTCTCTGATTTTGTGTGACTTTTTCCGAGGGTACTGGTCACTTGAGGACTTGCTTCCAAGCACTGGTGCTTTTAGAGGCGGTGCACTTATGTGAGGTATATAGGGATTACATGTATGAAAATACGGTTGTTTTTTAACATACTAGTTAACATGATAACGCTATGAAAGCAAGCACAGAAACTAGTTGGAAGGCAAGTCTTCATGATGCTTGTGCTCCTTTTTACTTACTTCAGTGTGCATTTGTCTTTGTGCTTATATCCGTATCGGCAGGCAGAGCTAGGCCTTAATGAGCACCACCAGAATGAAGTGATCAACTACATGCGCTTTGCTCGTTTTAAGCGTGGCCTGTGTCTCAAAACAGTGGATTCTTGTTTTCAGGACCTTAAGGACAGCAGGTACCGTGGGGGGCAGTTCTGAGCAAGAATAAAGCAAAATATGCTAGCAACAATTGCAGGTTTAAATGCTTTATGGGGCGACTTTTCTTTGTTTACATTTGTATGTTCTTAGTGAGGAAGAAAGACCCAATAATTTTTGGAATGGTACAAGTCAAGTCCTTGTAAAACTAAAAGTTATTCAAATTCTTAGGAATTAACATAGGTATCGACAGCATGACATTGCTTTATACTTTGCTTCTGTTTTCTAAATTTGATGCAAGACTGTAGCTGAAGTAATATTTGTGATTGTAATGTTTCCAAGAGAAAATTGAAATACAATAACCAATTAGTAGTGCCGTGGTCATCTAATAACTACTGACAGTGAATGATTTCAGAAGGACATGGCGTTATATAAGAGTGATACCTGTGTAGCGAAGTCTCTTAACAATCCAAAATTGTTACCTTTATCTTACATGACTCATCTTGACTGCTCTGTTTAGACTTGTTGAGGAGACCTTCACAGTCGATGAGGTGATAGACATGCTGGATGGACTGCGGACTGTTGTACACAGTGAAGTGGAGTCAGAGCTCATAAATACAACTTACACCAATGTTTTACTTCTGCGGCAGCTCTTTTCGCAAGCTGAGAAATGGTACCTTAAGTTACAGACAGACGTCTCTGAATTGGAGAATCGGTAACGTATGCTGGGATATACAGAATGTCTTTCAATAATAAGAAAACTTCAAAGTGTTAAATATTTGCATTCTTTTCCTAACCATAGAAACCTTTTACTATTGTATTGATGATCGGTTAGTTTCAAGTCTTCCATCTATAAAGTAGCAAGATATGCAATAATTTCAAATTTGTCAAATTTTATTGGTAATATTCTTACTTTAATCAGTTAAGAGCAGGTGACGGGATTTGACTGAAAAGCCTTTGTTGTCCGAGTAGATTATATTTTAATCAAGGATGCTAAATCTTGACAGTTCTAATGCATATACCATACCATTGCATGACATGATCTGTTGCATTTATTATATTTGCATAGAACTTCATTCTGTACTTCTAACAAGAATCTTACATGCGATAATGAGTATAGCATCAGCCTGGTAAAGTGTGTTTCACAGCATAGCTCTTTTAGTAAATAAATGCCTCCCTTTATTTTTCTTTTCAAGAGAATTGTTGGAACAGGTTGCTGAGTTTGAAAAGTCAGAATTTACATCTTCGAACAAGAAGGTAGAGTTTTATTTTAATCAAATCATAATCAAATGTCATGTGGAGTCATGACAGATGTTTAAAATACTTAGTACTGACTCTTTGTGTTTAAGAGAGAAAACCAAAACAAAACCCCCACGCTTTTTTCAAAACGATCTTTGAAAGTCTTCAAAAATGAGCATTTTGCAGTTCAGCACCAAGGCTCACACTGAATTGCCTTGGCTGTTTCCAGATTGCAGATTCTGCACATCCAGGGCATGTCTCATAATGCTCATCCCAAAGTCAGCCAGACCAGGGATGTGTTGGAGTGTCTGCTCCCGAGTTCCCTTCCTCCTGGAAACTGGGATAAGACTGGGACATTTGCTGTCCCAACATGGAGTCAACAGCTGAGAAGATTCCACAATGCAGATGTCACTCTAGCTTATCTTGTATGATTATGGTTGCACCTTATTTGGTTTGTAGTGTAAAGGTATATTTAGTTAATATATATTATGTTTGAATACTTAAAATAAGAAAATTATTTGGAGCTGTGTAAATAGTTTTTACTCTTACAATCACTCAAATATTTTTTTCTGTTTTCCTTGCTCCTTTGTCTTTGGTTGCTGTAGCATCGGTAGTCTTTTGTAAATTCAAGTTTGCAATCCTTTTATGTCTCTCTGCAGTACTTTTGTTTAACTTTAGCTGAAAGTGAAGTATATAGCTTAGGAGCCAAAGTACCAGTAAAAAATGAACTTGAAATACAAGGTCAGTAATTTGCTTTACAAAAGAAAGCTGAATTGACTGTCAGTAGTTATCTTACAGACTAATGGAATACTTTTCTTCCTCCTAGAAATGTGTATAATTTAATTTTTTAACCTTTATTATTTCTTTAGCCCAGTGCAGATCTCATTAAACCAAAACTGGCTCCATTAAATGAAGGTGGGTCAGAGCTGCTAAACAAGGTGAGAACTTGTCTGTTCATGTGGTTGCGGTCAATGACCATTCTGCTTATTCAACTGAACTGGATAGCTGTACAGTAATATTTGTATACTGTGCCTGTCACTATATAGACGTCAAGGTAATATACCCCAGAATGTAAAGGAAAATGCTAATAAATTAATAAATACTGTAAAGCAGCCTAAATTTATTGTGCGGTTATCATCTTTAACATGTATTGCAATATTGACCTTTCTTTTGCAAAGACATTTTGGCCTTTGTAATTATTTATTTTTCCATTTAATGAAGTAAATTAGTAGAAACCAGTATTCAGGTTGTTCTGTGCAGCTGGCTGGCTTTCCAACAAGGAAGTAAATTAAAATATGTAGCTGGCTGAAATGATTAGGTTATCAAACATTTTCTGTATCACTCAAAGTCAATCTTATCACATTCAGGTTTTTTCTTATGTCAGTTGGTTAAATTCCTCCTAAAGAAACAGACACTTAAAGAATTTGGGATTTACTAGTTCTGAAAACGTCTGACTTCCCACTTGCTAGAGATTTTCAGAATTACAAAACACATTCCAGTATTTAATGTCATTGATAGTTTTTATTAGGTGTTGAACTCATTTAGTTCAGTTGAACTTTTTTAAAATGCCACACTTCTTGCAATATGCTTTTAAGTTAGGAGCAGTCAAGATATTTAGCGAGGAGTTGTGTTTTCTGTCTTCTAGCCTGCATTACCAAAATGATCTGTCAAGTATAGTGTCTGAATCAAACTGTTGTTAGTCATTAAGATAATTAAAGCATTCAAGAATTCAGACTTGTGTTTTACTTAGATCAATGTAGTTCTTTCTCAAAAATAATTTCAAAACCTGTTTCATAACAGTTTTTGTTGAATATGTGTATCTGATGTCTTTTTTTTTTTTTTTTCTTCAAAAATAATTCAAAGTTTATATGGTGAATTAACCATGTTTTATCAGTCAGAGTAATTTCCTGTGACACAGAACATGCAGTAACCTGGTATTTGTCCCTTTTAAACAGGAACTAAGAATCAATTCTTACTTGCCTGTTGATTGAAAATACAAATGATGAGCAGTGATGAGATTTGCATTTCTGAACGCACAATTTTCTTTATTGTGAATCTTGATACTGACAAGATGCTGAGCTCACTAATCTTAATTCAGTAAAGCATGTGCCAAATTTAAGTGAAGTAATTTCTGATGACTGAGGCAGAAAATACAATAAATAAATGGATTACTGATTTCTTATGAAGGCCATTTTTATAAACATTTAGAAGCTTGTTTGCTTTCCTAAGCTATGAAGCATATTTTCTTACCTGCAGTATTTGGAAAATTCAAAATAGCACAAGTGTTCACAAACTTTTTCTCATTCATTAACCCAGACAGTTGCTTGTCTCCAAGAAGAAAATGAAAAATTGAAGACCAGACTCAAGACCATAGAAACACAGGTAAATTCCCTGTAAGATTGGATACTTAATGCTGTTTACATATTAAAAAGGATCTAAATAAGAATCCCATGGTTATTATTCTTGTGTTTTCAACTAAAATGTGTTTCTGAGGTTATACATTTTCAATGTATTGCAGGCTACAGCTGCACTAGATGAGAAGTCCAAACTAGAGAAGTCACTGAAGGATTTACAGATGATCCAAGGAGATCAAAAGGTAAATATAATTAGGATTTCCCCCACCACCCCCTCTGTTTAACATAACTGTTGCCTGTACATCTACAAAGTTGGTCTGTATAGTGTGTTTCTTTTCTGGAAATACAAAAGCTCAAGTTCATATTATCATGTTCCTGCTGACATTCTCTTCCTGCTGCTCTGTCAGTCAGCAGATAAGCCAGAATGTGAGTTTATATTATGGCATGTATTTTGTGTCACATAGACCATGGTAAATTATTATTGGAAAGTATTACTCCAGGTACTATTGGGAAGTAGTATTCCAGAGTTCATATTCTCAGGGGTGATATTTGTATTAACAGATACAGATTTGTTTCTGTTTGTTTCTTCCCATTTACTAATGAAAGAATGATATCTAACCTGGGTTTTTTAGCATCAATAAACTGCTAATTATTTCAAGCATTTGTCACATTTGATATTGACGTGAGCAAGCCAGACTTGATGCTTCTCACTTCAGACTTTAAATACCTAAATACTTACATCTAACTGACCAGTGTCCTATACTCTTAAATGTCAATTGAAGTTTTGCTACAAATGTCAATGATAATGGGTCAGATGGCAAATGTTTGATTTTGTGCCGTTCTACCCATATCAGCATACTGTCAAAAATGGTTCACTGTTTATTTTTACTACTTAAGGTTCTTAATCTTTTTTGTAAATGAGGGTTCAAATGTGAGTTGCTACTGCAGAAAAAAACCATAAGAAGCTAGAAGTCATGCAGGTTGACACAGATAAGTCTGTTCAGGTCACCTTAGTATTATTTTAAGTTTCTACCTTTATTTTGTCAATAATTAGAATTTTCTAAAGTTTGTTCATGTGTGATTGTTTCTTAAATTTAAAATATTTCAGTTCAAACTTTTAACAAAATTAGAACACTTTAATCCCATTATTTTGAGAAACTGACTTTTTAAAATCCCTGCAGCATTTACAGATTTGGAAGTGAAGTTCAATGTCATAAAACATTTTCACTTTAATTTTCCTGTTTTAATCCTAATTTCTTTTTATTTTGCTTTCTATTGGTTTATGGTATGTACTTGGCTTGCTTAATATGTTATAATTTTATCTAGTAACTTTCAAAATCTATATTCAGTAATATTACTTAATAGGGAACTTGATTTATCAGTCATGGCAAATATTTTCTTTATCTGTTTTGTTAAGCCTTGAATTATTAAGGGTTTAAAATATTAAAGGGGTTTATTAAATCCTGGATAATAGTGTTTGTAGCTTTAAAAGATTGGAAACAAATCTCATCCTACTTTTCTGGTTAAACATGAACTGGCCTCAATGTCAGGGCTGCTGAGTATCTTCAGCTTTCATGTCCTAATTTGCTCTCTATAATCTGTCACTTTCTTCTCCAGCTCTTACATTTTCTATTTACAGGGTATATATGTTGTTGAAACTAGCTAGTAGATATAGTGCTGAAATGTACTACTTTATTTAATCAATTAAAGTGTTAGTTGTTTGGAGAAAATGCTGAATTTTATCTGGTTTCACTCTGTATTTTTATAGGATGGGTGTCAATAAAATCATAAGAACCCAGCTGCTCATTAAGGCAGTAGTTTTCAAACTCTTTGGGCACACAAATGACTGCCAAACCACAATGATTCTTAAGGACCAACTCTTGGCTCAGCAGATTTCTACCTTTTTTCTTTCCTTGGCTTTTTTTTTTTTTTTTTTTTTTTAATAGTTAATATGGTTCCACACACCAAGTGTGAACCACGGTTTGGGAGTAACTGCTCTTTTGGATCAGTTTAACTTGAGGATTTCTAATTTTTACATAATTGACTTATGTCACAGTTGAGAAAAATGATCACTGTCTATTCCGATCTGAAACATTATATGATGTAGTGCTTTTCGTCATTGCAGCCTTGGACTCTGTCTCAAAATTCAAAATAAACTTTTCTTCTGTACAGGTACTATTATCAGGTGGTTTCCTATGCTCAAATCTTACCTTCCTGTTCTGGTTTCGGTTGGGATAGAGTTAATTTTTTTCCTAATAGCTGGTACAGTGTGTTTTGGATTTAGTGTGAGAACAATGTTGATGTCTTAGTTGTTGCTAAGGTGCACTTACCCCAAGTTAAGGATTTTTCAGTTTCCCAGCGAGCAGGTACACAAGAAGTTGGGAGGGAGCATGGCCAGGACAGCTGACCCGAACTAGCGAAAGGGATATTCCATACCATAGAATGTCATGCCCAGTATATAAACTGGAGGGAGTTGACTGGGAGGGGCAGATCGCTGCTTGGGCATCGGTCAGTGGGTGGTGAGCAATTGCATTGTGCATCACTTGTCTTTTCTTGGGTTGTGTTTCACTCTCTTTATGTTATCTTCCTTTTCATTACTATTATTGTTATATTTTTTATTATTATTGTTTTATTTTATTTTAGTTATTAAACTGTTCTTATCTCAACCCACAGGTTTTACTTTTTTTCCGATTTTCCTCCCCATCCCACTGGGAGTGGGGAGGAGTGAGTGAGCGGCTGCGTGGTACTTAGTTGCTGGCTGGGGTTAAACCACGAAACCTCCACATGGAAAAAGGAGCAGAACTTACTTAGTTTTAGATTTTTGTTCTTTTTAAGGTGCTGCTTGTTTGGCCTCAACCTGAGTCATTATACTTTTGAGAGTTTGAAGTTGAGCTTTTAAACCTGAGAGGGTTTTTTTTTTAATGGAAATCCATAGAACAGTTACATGAATAAAATGTTTCGTGACCCAGAACTGATGGCCAGAAGAGTTTGGGTTGTTTCTTCTCACAAGGAAACAGGAAAGTTGCTTCACAAGCCACTGTGGAGGGTTTTTTCATAATGTATCTGAGAACAGTGCAGTATCGGTACCTGATTGATAATGAGCCTTAACACTTTCATCCTTTCCTACCTGTATTACGCTAATGGCTTTTGAAATGCCTGTGATCCTTTACCTGCTTTAAAAATACATTCTAGCGTAGACATTCAGATCTTAAACTGTAATTTACTATTTCAGTATGCTAAGTAACTTCTTCTGATATGCTTCATGCTGTGGCTTCACCTAATTCCTAAAGAGGTGAAGTACAAGAACTTGAAATCTCAACTTAGCAGAGAAGACATTCCAGCCATCTTTAAAATGCATTTATTAACAAATTTTTAAAGTTATAAATTAGTTAGTGCTTTAACTAGTTGTTTTAGTAGGAATAATGTGAACATAATTATTAAAAATTAAGATGTACCAACTTTATGTGGAATTTTGCACTTGACTTTTAAATATTTCTTCTCTTGCATTTGACATATTTAAAATATTTTTTCTATTGAAGACTAATGCAAACCAGGATATCACTGAATTGGAGAATAAGGTGGCAGCTTTGAAATGCCAGTTTGAGAAGACTTTGAATGACTCTACTGCAAACCAAAAATTCTTGGAAGAGAACTTGGTGACAACAAAACATGACTTGCTTAAGCTTCAGGATCAGCTATCCACAGCTGAAAAGGTTAGCATTTTATTGTAATGTAAAGATGAGATCCTTACTCACATTTTAACCGATTAGTAATTTAACAAGCATACACTACAGCATGCAGACTTTACTGGGTCACACTTGTGCCTGTGTATTTTTGTTATTTCAGTGGAAAGACACGCATTATATGTAAAATAGCAAAACCACAACTAACTGCATGATTACATTTGTCTCCACAGAAACTTTTCAATGAAAAGTGTATTCCCAGTCTTCAGAAGACTTTTAGCCTGATTTCATTAGAAAATAAAGTTTGTGTTTCTCCGTCTCTCCCAGTAATCTTATTTGAATCTACTAGTGGACTTCTAAATTTGAGTAAGATAGAGAAGCTATATTCTGAAACTTGAGGAGGAAAAGCAAGTAATCTTTTTTAAAAAGCGTATTAGGCTGGTTTTCATAATAGGTAAATAGTATGTTGATGTTGTTGTTATGTAGGAATTGGAGAAGAAATTTCAGCAAACATCTGCCTATCGCAACATGAAAGAGATTCTCACTAAGAAGAATGAACAGATAAAGGATCTACGTAAAAAGCTTTCCAAGTAAGTGGCGCTGTTCTGTCTGTCCAAACAGGATCCTTCTTCTGGATCCATGTTCTGCTCCCATTTTGTTTTTATAAATGTGAAGCTGTCTCTAAAACAGACTATAAATTTTCCCTTAAAAAGAATTTCTATTAGGCTGTTCCTGATTTTTGACAAGCCAATCCTTTTAATGGATGCTAGGTGGATAGGATGGATATGTGCAACAGCAGCTACCGTGTAGCAAGTAATGAGAAAATTTCATATGGAGAGGACACAAAATATTCATGGATATTGTAGATAAGCCCCCAGGTGCTACACACAGATACAGATGGGAGATGTACCAGATGCTTTGGCATTATCTTATTTCTTCCACACTTGTTTATGGGAATGACAAGTCCACAATATATAAACAGGGTATTGAGTAAAGAAAGATGCACCCTGGCCATTATATTGCGTAGAAGACTATCATTCTGCGAATGTCAAGTGAGCTTTGGCAACATGGATGCCTTAGACCTATGCTGTAGAGGGACAGAGTGGAACTTAAAACTTCTGTTTAAATTTCTGCCTGTGTCTAGGGATTTGTGGATGGGTTCCTGGCCATTCCCTCATTCTACTATTTGATAAACTGGCCAATTTTAAAAGGAGAAAATAGTCTAGAAAGTATATACATTTGTCTGTGCCCGAAGTCATACAGTGAACCTTGACAGGAATTCATCACTAGTGGGAGTAATTTATTACTTGGGTTTCATATTTTCTTTAGAGACAAAATGTCTCTTGGATATTTTCTACTCTGTTTTAATGATTTTTTTGTTTGTTTGTTTGTTTGTTTTTTGTTAATCCTCAGGTATGAGCCAGAGGACTAAAAAAATACCAAAAACATCTGATCTATCAGAAGCTGCCATAGAATGAAAAATAATACCAGTCTACATTTTCTGTAATTTTTGTTTTGAATGGTATATTTTTTTGCTTTTAGTGCTTAAAATAACTTTTTTATTAATACTAATAACACACTGAAACTCCTACCTTACTTCATTGTAAACTTACAATTTATGGGTATTAGTTTCCGTAGTCATGTTCTTAATTGTTAACCATCGACATTCCTTGAAAAATAGCAAACAGGAGTTTACTGAAGAACTGAGGTCATTCTCTAAAATGAAAGGAGTTTATTTTTGTTAAGAAAAGAAAAAAAAGAAAAAAAAAGCATTAAGGTTTTTTGATGCCTCTGAGGTGGAAACTCCAGTTGTTATTTTACATAGTTAATGTAGTCATGAAGTGGCATTATGTGTGAAAATTCCATCAGTGGAAGTAATAAGTAGTAGGAAAAAAATGAAACACGCTGATTCTGTAATGTTGTTTCACACTGGACATGTCACACCTCACAAAAATGTTGTTGTTAACGTTTTGCTAGAGGATGCTCATCAGATAGTGAGGTAAATATTCTTTATAGCAGAAGCGCTGGATCCTTTCAAATAAAGCCGCTAACTGAAGTTATGCTTTTTCACTTGAATTTATTTGAAACAAATTTGACCATCAGAAGGCAGATTCTGATTTTGCCAGTATTCTTAACATTAAGATGATAATCTGAAAATGCATAGGGAAGTTCCTAATGGAGCATCTTTCTTGGGAAATAAGTTATTTTAGATGTTTTCATCTCCTTTCTTAATGTAACCTCACCAGAAAATGGCTTACTTCTTTCAAGTGTTTTACTTGTAATCCTCTGCCTTGCTTTTATCTGGCAGCCTCTTAATAGTGCATTCTACTTGTTCATCTGTCCCTGTTCATATGTATGCTGTATTTTACTCCAAATAAAACCATTATGTTTTTCAAACATTTAATCTTTAAGGAGCTGGGTTTTTTTATAAGACTGTTTTGTATAGCTCTTTTTTAAATATCTGTAGAAAGGAGTGGCACATCAGTAAAGAATCTTGCTAGAAATGCAAACATGTAAATTACAGATTCATGCTCAAAGCCATACCACATCAAACAGCTGTAAAAACATGTATGAGTGGAAAAGGCTGGGGGGGGGAGCGCATTACAGAAACTGGCATTTAATAGTGCTCGTCTCAGGAGCTGCTTGAACTGAAATGGATCATTTTTCCTCATTCTTTCTCAAATGAGCAAAGCTGTTAAAATTGCTCAAGCAGTGATGTGCCAGTCCAATCTGCCATACACTTGCAGTCTGTAAATTCTTTTGTTGTTCTTTGCCCCCCACTGGTTAAACAAGATTGGTTTGGGATGAAGTCCTGTGTCTGTAGCATGATAATATTCATGTAGCACAATAGTAGAGCTTTATGGGGTGACATACTCCTCATGCAGGAATTCACGAAAGGTATTATTTTGCCCCTTGTACAGTCACTAAAATATTAAGTTCTTAATAGGGATGTGCCAAAGAGCTTTCTGGCCTGTGTTTGCTCAGAGCAATTATGTTGACACCAACAGGAGTACTTACCTGGGTGAATATTGTATTTTTCTTTGTAATAAAACTCTTTTTAATATTTCTAAAATGGCAGGTAAAGGGTGAAGAAAGGCAGAGAATCTCATGACTTCTGGTGGCCTTTTCTGATAAATCTTTGGCTGTTGACTTAGCTAGAATCTTGACTCTGTGATAGGCCTTTGTTATCTGCTTAGAAACCATCTCAACTAGAAAGTACACTATCAACTTCAGTATATGGACAGGTCTCAATGAAATAAGTTGGCTGTAGGCAAGCATGGTTACAGACCTTGTTATCTCCTCAAGTGAGTAAGACAAATCTTGTAGAGGACTGTGCAATGCAAAATTGAAACCCTGACTTTGATTACTTTGATTTATTTGCAGATTGCCAGTTTAGTGAGTATGAGATCAGTGTGATGCTCTCATTGGTTTGTGTTGTACAATGGCTAAGTAAAGGTCTTGTAGAGCTCTTGATGAAAAATACATCATCTGTCAAAGGTGAGGTACCTGTCAAAGAAGACCTGGAGCATTATACAGTAGCGATTCACTCTTTGTTGAGATAGGTACAATATTTTGAAGATGGAGATGACATCTGAACCTCTCCTGACAGTGTCTGATGTTTCTAAAACTTCACTTCTTTCCCTGAGGTGTAAATTCTAATTGCTTTTACCAGCCTTTGTTCTTCAGAATTTCATTATAGTGCTCAGATAGACACCATCCATTTCTTCCTCTTCAGCTGTTAATTCCCGACTTGTGCCTGAAGGGAATGTTTAAAAAGAAAATTTCTCTATAACTGGCTGATCTGCAGGGATCAAATCTCTTTCAAGCTGTGTGGGGTTTTTTTGCTTGCAGACTGAAGAATATTTTCTTTGGGAATGAAATCTAGGCAGCTCATCTTCACTAGTATTGACTCTTGACAGCTAGCAACCAACCCTATGCTCTAACTGTGACTTGAGTTCAGAGGTTGACTGTTAATAAATGAGCCAGCAGTGCTGCATGCTACCATCTTAATGAGACAGTACATTACCCAATGTTCTTTAACTGTTCATAAAGTACTCCTTAATCTGTTTTTTCTCTTGTAGATAATAGCCATTTTTTTAAATGTCCTAAGATGAATGCTAATACTTATTAACACTTAAACTGCAAGCGCTCCTCTTTATCTGATAGACTGATGTAAGGACAGCTGCAATTTGGACAGTTCCCACATACCTTGCTTTTGGGAAACCCACACTCATCTGCCAGGCACTTAAATTTCAATCCAGCCAAAAAGTTCTTATGATTCCTCAGTTTGATTTCCCTCTTCTGGCATTGTCAAGGATGGCTCTTGGCTTCTGCGTGATACCAGATACTGTCAGACCACAGTGAAATGATTCTTACTGCCTCAGGAAACAAACGTGAATTGTCTTGGGATGTCACATGGCTGAATGGATTAAGCTTAAAAAAGTTTGATCTGTTCTAGGAGGATGTGCCTTCTAAAAACATATTAAAAAACAATTTAATGTAATTTGAAGGTAAGTTTGTATGTGAGCAGGTAAGAATTGTTGTTGTAATTATTATTGTAAATGATTCTAACTGGCATTGAGCAGAGAATGTGCCCACAGGAGTTACCCTCTGACTGTTAATTTTGACAGTGTCCAAGTGAAAGCATTGGCCCAGAATTCCTGCCCAGCTGTGGCTGCCTACAGACTCTCCCTGAAGGCACCTAGATCTGCCCTCCTTATCAGAGTCTCCTCTCAGACATATCCCGAAACATTAGGCAGCCTATTTGGGGTCAGCTCTTCTCCAAATAAAGGTGGGTAGATAAATGTCATTCTGTTTCAGCAGTCTTAATATCTATAGACTTTTTTTTTTAAATTATTTTTTCATTATTATTTTTAGGAACCTGTTAATGTAGTGTCTTGGAGTGTCTGTTTTAAGTGATGGTGATGCTGAGTGGTTGGTGCAGGACTCTGACAGGGCAGCTCATGACTGACAACTGCTGGTGAATAAGAGAGCAGCCCAGAGACCTCCCCAAACTGCAGGCAGGCTTTGACAGAGAGAAAGCATGAACTGGCAGAGGGCAAGCAGAAGAACTGACTGAATAGGCCAGGTATCTTTTTTTTTTATTTTAGTGAGGTGCCAGTTTGTGGCTCTTTTGTTTTACACAGGCCAGTTCTGAGGTCTGGGTGAATTGGGTGCAGTTCTGTGAATCAGAACTGCGTTGAGTGCCCCTTCATGCAGGGAGTACCCTAAAAAACCCACACAGTCAGAAGATGGATAGAGCTGTGGTGCTAAAGAAAAGCAAGGAAAATAAAAAGAGGGACTCTTCTCAGGCATGCTTTTCTTGGGACGCTGAGGTAACGCAAAACAGTTTTAAGGGTGTTTAAGAGGCTGGATATGACTTCAGGGTACAGACCTTAAGGGCATCATCTGCAGTTTGGCACCAAGCAGCAAGTAGTAGTGATGAGCTGGAAGGAATAATCGCAATCCTAATAACTGCTTAGAGGACTAACTGTAATCTCCAATAACGCGTAGAGCAGTCACCCAACAGTTGTCATGGTCTATGAATTGTCAAAGATCTGGAAATCCAGCTGGGTTCTTTCTTTTTCCTGCTACGTGTAGATTAGAGTAGCAGCTGTGAACAGAAACAAACAGAAAAACTGTAAGTAGGAGCTGCTACTCTCTTGGCTGTATATCTGCTTCCCTTGATAGCATCACTAAAGATTTTCAGAAGTTGTGGAGACTCTTCCATCACTTCCCTTTGATGATCATCTAATATGCTAACAGCTAGCATGTTTCCATTTGGAAGTGGGTGCCTCCAGGAATGGCAGATACTAAACACCAGAGCTACTCCCTGCTGACACTTTGTCCCTCTCCCACGTCTGGCTCATCAAGAAAAGCCCAGAGGGTTTCTTTTTAAACTTAGGGGTTATATGCTACATGTTGGGTGTAGCATAATAAAGTCCAGACTACCTGGTAGAATTATCTAGGATTTGTCTATACCAGACTTCCTCCACTGCTGCTTATTATTCCTTCCTCCCTTGTTTCCATCTCTTTTGCCAATAGAACTGTTAAGCTTCTCTCACACCCTCAAATCATGGTCCCCAACCTGTTGCTAGGACACCAGGCTCCCTTTTTGTCTGATTTTAAGTAGCTGGCAGAGGCATTTGGCTTCTTACTGTACTGGCATCAAGAGACGCAAACCCGGGATTTTTAGTTGGTACCTTCACCTAAGTACTTTCAATTTTGCTTCAGTGAGAAATGGGATTCTCTGCTTTGTTTACCAGCTTCTGATTAGGTTTACACAGGGCAGTTCTCATGCTGTCCCATCAGTCCCTGGCCTGCTGTGGAAATGAACCCCTGCCCTTCTCACCCACTCCCCCAAACCTCTCACACTCAAATTTGTTAGGTACTGGGGGAAACAATTCTTTCTAATCTTCCTTTAACATGAGCAGTGAAATGATCAAAAGTTCTTGCCATGTGTCTATTAGAGGCTTATCTTTGTCCCTGAAGATAAAGCCCAGGTCTTCGCCCAACCCAAATGAAGGAAGTTCAAAGGAGATAAAATCTTGAATAGCATCAGAAATAGCATATTGATTATCTATCATCTGAGGTGTATATGGAAAAAGTTCCACAGCCAGAATTCCTGAGTGTTACCTGTTTAAATACCTTTAAATATATTTAAGCCTGTCTCTCAAGGAGCCACTGGATGACAGGCACTTTGCTGGCTGCCTATGAGCATAAAAAAAACCTCATAGTAGTTTGTGATCCAAGCTGCTTATGAGACTGACATTTGTGAGAGAGGCAAGGATTCATTTCATTGCATCTGAACTTCCTGATCTGGCCTGACCCGAGCTGAGGACACTACACCTCTCTGCCTGCACAGCCTCCCCAGTCCATTAGTAAACTAGTTTGAAATGTAATGGGGAGGAGGTACAGAGCCAAGGAAATGTTTAACTTGATTATGCTCATCAGTAGCAGTAATCTATTCATACGGAAGCATCCCAAGTGCTAGTGATGTGCTGGTTTTTTAAGGCTGTCCTGTCTGTGAGTTATTAAATGCTGTGAGTTATTTATAAGCATCATTTGTAATAAATCCCACTGGCAGTGATGGATGTTTAACTTTTTAATAATTTGCAAAAGTTTTTGTGATATGGGACAGCTAACACATCTGTAGCTTCTCAGTGTACATCCTTCAATTTAATAGCTTATGGATCTAAAATTACCTTGGATTTTTCCTTCCAGCAGAATTCAGGTTTACCCATGAGACATATTTCCAGGGCTAGCTGGCATGTTGCAATTCTGCAGGCAAGACAAGAACTGCAAGGAGCTTGCAGAAGAGCCACGAGCTCCCTCAAAACTATTCTGGAAGGGTTTGGCAAACCCTGATGTTTTCCAATGACAACCTCCATTTCTAGCAGCACAAAAACGTGCTGCGAAGAATGGATTCACTCATGGGAGATGCATAAACCTCTTGCAGTCACCTTTTCTAGCACGCAAAAAAGCAGTGTCCCACTTTGTGACTTTCCTACTACAGGTGGCTGGTCAGCAAGTCCACCAGACTGGTTCTCCTGGTCTCAGCAATGCTGCACAATATACTCTGCAGTTTGGGCTGATGTCCAAAGGCCCCGTGGTAGGGGTTCCTCACCTGCAGCTGGATGCCTCGGCTCTGCCAGTGCCTGATGGGATGCTGGAGCAGCACACATAGCGCTGGCAGGGAGCAAGTTCCTGGCGCTGGAGGAGTGAGACTGACAGCAGCTGAGCGAGTCTTACTCGTAAAATGGACCTGAAAGGTGGTCAGTCCTGGCCTGAAAAAAGCCCCACATTTAGACAGAGGAAGGAGGCTGAATCCTTGGCTTGTTCAGTCTCTTTTTATTGCTACAGACGCTGCCGGCAGCCTCCTTCACTGGGAGACCTGTCTGAAGTGGTTGAGCTCAAAGTGTACCTTGGCAGGGGCCCAAGGTCCCAGGGTTCATGTTGAGACCTGGCATTTCAGTGTGTGTTCAGACGACCCAAAGGCCTCCTAGGTCCTTCTGCCTCCACAGTGGGCCACGGACACCATCTCCCAGTGGCCTTTGTATATATTTGGTCCCTGCTGCTTGAAAGTATTTTAAAACAGCAACCCCTCAGAAAAGTTCATCTGCAGCAGTGGAGTTTGAGCATGAAGGTAAGTGAAAAGAGACTGGGCTATTTCAGGCTCTTATACACATGCAGAGCATGTAGAGGAAGGGTAGTATTCCTGGAGGGTCAAACTTGAGTGTTGTACTCAAGGCTGCAGCAGGCTGGGCACCTGCATGGCTAGTAGGGACTGTTTCAAGGCCACTTGGGGGACTGGGGAGTGTGCTGGGCTGGTTGGGGTGAGCACCAGCGCACAAGTGAGTGATGGGATGTCTGAGGACCTGTTTAGGGCAAGGGACACTGGGAATAAAAGGCAGCTCTGACAGTCACTAAGCCCAGTCCTAATGGTGTGGGAACCCCTTCCCTATGTTATCAAATCCAAGCTGGTGCCTCACACACACATGAATGCCACTCCTAGGGAAGACAGCCCTGTGGGGAAGGAGTGTCCCATTTCCAAAACCAAACTGCAGCCCCAGTGTTATTTCCTCCCAGTGTCAAGTCAGCATGTGAGCTGATAAAAATCCCTGTGCTCACATCCTTCCCAGAAATGCCAGTCAAAACCCAAGCAGCTATTCACCCAAAGTACCAATTTTATAGTTCTGTCTGTGTCTATAATCTATTTACCAGCATTCCTACTTCAGTATGTGCCTGTTAATAAGATTAGTAATTAAAAAGCTTGATAGGAATTGGCAAGCATAGCTTCTCCGCCTTTCCCTCCCCTCCAAGCCAGGCTGGCGTGGAGTCTGAGGCAGGGCTGGCAGAGTACCTGAAGGAGTGAAGGCAGGAAGGCTGTGCTGAAACTTCTGCCTGCAAGTAGGCAATGGAGAAATCCCGGCCGCTATGGGACAATCCTCTGCAGTTTGTTTTTGCCTGCATTTCCTATGCCGTAGGGCTGGGAAATGTGTGGAGGTTTCCATACTTATGTCAGATGTACGGAGGAGGTAAGTGTGGTTTATGTTTCTTGCTTCCCTCGAGGAGTGTGGCAAGCTTTAAATCCAACAGTCCATGCTACACCCTGTCCACCCAGCAAAGTCCAGGGCAGAGTAGGAGGTCAGGCTTTCTGTTGGTGTGCAATCTCTTCTATTGCTGCTTTATTTTACATATTCTTTAGTATAAGGCTTTTACCTGACAGCTGCCCCAATATAGTGGCACTCATTTCCTAGAAGTGCAATGAAACAGTGGGAAGGCCCATGTTTTCTTAAAGGATGGAGGTAGAGTGAGAGATGTGTGTCTACATGGTGTTAATTTATTTCTTGCCCTGTTGAACCATTCTGAAGGCATCAGAAACTAGTTCAGTTCCTTGTAGGTTCACATATGGGGACTTGGAACATGCTGAGAAGGGGAGATGCTTACACTGATTTAATTTAAGGATTAGCTGTATCCTTTCAAGTTTCTGTCATTAATGTGTTGTCTTATACAAAGCCTTACTTTAGGAGGTGATAACTTGGCTGCAAATCTGCCTTGAAGTTGGCTGAAATTCCTTAATCAACAGGAGTTCCGCAGCTAAAGCCTCCCGGGAAGCTTTGAAAACAGAGAATGAATTGGTTTGGGCTCCAGAAAAAAGCTCTTTGAAAGTTTATCCTTCTGCAAGGTCCAAAGTGAAGAAAGGTGATGCCTGTATTGTATACCAGCCACAGATGTTCTTCGTTAGAAATCAAAAGTCAGCTAATTAGATTAATTAAAACTGAACATTAATAATCTCTTCTAGTATACAGCTACCACTGGTTAATGACCATGTTTTGAATAATCCTTAAAAAGATCCTGTCTTTATAAGACATCCCAGTATTATACTGCTTCTTGCACTGCATCCATTGTCATAGTGTTGGACTCATCTCAGTTGGGCATTAAGTGACACGATGAGCATCTGCTTCATTTGCTTCTGGTCTGCTTCCACCTTTTCTTCCTTTCAGGAAGAAACACACTGAGGTGTTTGAGTGCTTTTTGCTTGTTTTGTTGGCTTGTAGCTTACTTCTACATACACATGTGGTGGTAGGAGTTGGTTCATGCTGGTTTTTGAAAAGCCAGCTCAGTGCTGGGACTGCATCAGAGCTGCTCTCTGGGATCAGGTCAGAAAAATCCAGGTAATACAGTGGGTGAAGTTACAGTAGAGGCTAGATGCTGCAGTGGCTGAAGCTTTCTTAGACGGTTCAGGTAGCAGACGTGACAGTCATGCTGCAATTCTGGGTGTATTCCTCTACACAGATGCTTTTGAGGGTAAAGACTTCATGTCTGACAGTGAACTCTAGCACAAAGCTTAAAATGCAAGTGTTTCTGTATGCAGTTAAACTGCATGTGATTAGTTCACTAGCAGCCTATCCTGCAGACATCCTGAAGGCAGCAAAACTCAGACACTGGGGGGGGCTTTGCGTGGTTTAGCTTATCAGCCATCAGTAGTGTAGTAGATGGTGAAAATTCTATGAAATGCAACCAAAACTGGAACACTTTATTAACTTGGAAAAAAAAAAAGATTAAATGAACCCAAGTATTTTCTGAAAAGCATGTTTTTTATGAGAATAGTTTCTCCACTATTTTTTTCCTCCCTGGTTAAATTTCCCTGGGGAGAGGCAGCTGTCCCTACTGTGTAACTAAAAATCCTGACAGCAGGCTTTGCTTTTCTTAATTGTTTTTCGCTGCCCTCTTAAAAAGGATTCAGTGGCTTTCCAGGGGTCTGCAAAACACTGTTTCAGGAATTTAAAAGCTGGATATGCCAGACACTGAGCTTAGGGGGGGATGCCAGCAACTGCTTGTTTGGCATCTTCCTTGTAGAAAAGCACAGAGCCAGTCCCTGTCCTGCCCAGCAGAGCAATAGGGCCTTTATTGCTGATGATACTTGTAAACAGGATATTTGCAGACTTTACAACCTCCTGTCTTTCTGTTCATCAGCACATTGTCTCTTTTTCCTTGCTCTCCTCCAGAGAGCTTGACCTGGGCAGAGGTGGGGGTTCAGACCTCGTAGGTGCAGTTAGTCTGCCCGTAAGCAGGCTGGGCCAGGCTGAAGTGACACTAGGGTGGGTTTACAGCAGGGTGGGTGCTCAGCAGTGCTTGGCCCTGAGTGAGGAAGCCCCTGGGCACCAGGCGGGATGCTGAGCAGAGGTGAGGGTGTCGCTGGCCAAGCCCAGTGCCTCGACCAGACCCACGGCACACTCCGCATGTTGTGCCAACTGCAGGGGTCTGGCATGGGAGCTGTTTTTTGCAGGCAGTTGGCACCATAGGGAGAAATGCTGGGTGTAAATGAGCAGGGAGGTCAGTGGAGCTGTGCTGGTTCATGGCGGATAAGGAGCTGGTTCATATGGCTGCCCTGAGTCACTTAGATGAGCCATTTTGGTTCAACCCTGTAGGGAAAGTAGTGTTGGGAGCAAGATCTGCGTGCAAACAGGGTGCAGAGCAAGGGGCAAGGGGCTCAGCCCTGGCATCCCCAGCTGCAGGGGGACATTGGGGTGAAGAACAAGCCTGAAGGCACTCTTCCTCCTTGCAAGGTGGCAAAGCCAACGCCAAGCACGTGGCAATGCTGCTGGGAGGGTGAAAAAGCCTTTGCAAAGGGCCTAATGCTGATTTGCCCCCGTCATATGTGGCAAAACTCCCCTCAGCGGCTGCTGGGGCAGCTCGCACCCTGCCGGGACAGAGTGGCTGTGGGAGCTCTTAAACCTCCAACAGCTCCCTTGCGGCATAGGAAGTTATCTAACAGACTAACAAAGGGGTTGTTAATAACAAGAGAGCCAGGAGGTGGGAAATTAATTCCCAGAATAAACCGGATTATTGCTCGGTGTTTATTTCCAGTTCTTTGCCTCAGTCACTCCCCAGAGTTCATTCCTCCATGGTGCTGCACAGAGCCCATTGCAAGGAATGTTAATGCTGCAGATTAAATCCTAAATAAGAGATATTTACGTAAATATTTTTGGCTTGCTGTAAAAAGGGAAGCAGGAAAGCCTTCACAAAAATCCAGGTTTTGACTCAGTCAGCAGCTCTTTCTGAAGTGAGCCCCAAGTCAAGGACAAGGATTTCCCCCCCCCCCCCCAGCAGA
>NW_010972589.1:1388610-1405161 GCF_000737465.1 Haliaeetus leucocephalus
CCCCCAGCAGAAATTTAAGCCAAAGTGCATCCTGGTTGCCAGGTGTGAAGGTCCTTTCCCCTCCCTCACTGCTAACCTGCCCATTCCTGTGGCTCTCCGTGCGGGGGAAGCAGGGATGACCAGACGTGGGGTGGGAGGAGGCTGTATGCCTCCTTCCCAGGGTCTGCTCCCGCAGGTGGGACCCTGGGGCAAAAGCCTTCACCCCTTTGCTGGTGCTTTGCATGGGAGTTTTGGGGGTTGTTTTTTTTTTTTAAGCCAGGCCAGACTTCAATATGTTATTCAAAACTCTCTATTCAACACAGATGTTGCTGTTACCTTTTCATTGAGCACTTTGGCTCTGCCACTGAACGCCACACGTTAAGTAAATCTTTCCCTTGTCCTCCTTCTCTCATTATCTTTTACAAGGTTTGGCTGGGGGTTAGTTACCCTTTAACAGCCCCGGCCCCGAACATTGCTCAAACAGCCCACAAAACACCTGAGCAGCCCTGCCATGCCAGGGTGGTGACCAGCACAGTTTAACAGCAGAAATCCCAGCTCTGCCAAGTGCCTGCAGAAAATTCCCCAGGCCCAGGTGCTCGGCACCCACCGGCACCTGGGACACCTTCTGAAACTCTGTGAAATGTCCTTCAGGGTTGGGCCGTGCCCTCAATACACAAGGTGCCCGGAGAGGACCCAGCCCCTGCCAGCTCCTGCGACACTGACGGGGTGATTTGACCACAAATAGGGCAACATGATGTTTATTATGCTGCTGATCTGCTGAAGGCTGTCTGTTGGGTTTTTCTTGCAGGTGGCTTTTTGATCCCGTATTTTATCATGCTGATAGCTGAGGGGATGCCGCTACTCTACTTGGAGCTGGCTGTGGGGCAGCGTATGCGTCGGGGCAGCATCGGTGCCTGGAAAATAATAAGCCCCTACCTCTGCGGTGTCGGTATGTTCTCATCTTTAGTTTTAAGTGTCTGGGGATCACAGGTAATTTTTGAATGGAGAGCTTTGTCTTCCAGAGAAGAAACCAGGCAGGAGCTGGGGTTTTACTGAGTCTCACCAGGCTGAGCAAAGCAGTTATCCAGACACCTCATGGCATGCATTCACCCTGTCCCTTGAGGGGCATTGGGGCCAGACCCCAGCTCGCTGTGCTGGGCCCCTAGACTCGGTGTGAGTCCCCCTGCCCTCAGGAAGACTGCCAAAATCATGATGTGAAGGCCAGCACTAAACCCAGCCCCTGGGGCTGCCTGCACTGGGCTTTGACCCCAAGAGCGTCTTCCCAATAAGCTCAACATGGAGTGATAAAACAGCGCCTTAATTTCCTACACTTGCCGTTTGTTGTTACCGTTTACCAATGTCCTCTCTTAGCTATGTTGTTACGTTATTAAATTACCCTGGTAACCCAAACTGTCATTAATTTGCTTACACATTTTATTTTTAAACCTGATGGGAGGAGGAGGCAGCTGCAGTGGGGGGTGCATGCCCTATGCTGACCACAGTGCCCCTCCCCGGGGGTTTTGCCACTGACCGAGTGCCTCCCTCCATGCCCGCAGGTGTTGCCAGTGTCGTCGTCTCCTTCTTCCTCTCCATGTACT
Source organism: Haliaeetus leucocephalus (assembly GCF_000737465.1). Lineage (NCBI taxonomy): Eukaryota > Metazoa > Chordata > Aves > Accipitriformes > Accipitridae > Haliaeetus > Haliaeetus leucocephalus. Next base: position 1,390,188 of record NW_010972589.1, read on the forward strand.
ACAACGTGATAAATGCCTGGGCCTTCTGGTACCTCTTCCACTCCTTCCAGGTGTGTGGCTGCCTGGTGGCACAGCTCGGCCCCGCTGTGGCTGCGGAGGGTCGCAGCGGTGTTGTATTGGTGCTGGATGTTGCATGATGGCACCATCGTCAGCTGGGATCGGGGAGGGGGGGCAGGCAAAAGCTCCAGAAATCCTCCAAGCGCTTTTCTGGGAGGAAAAATGAGGCAGTGGTGTCCCCCTCCGGGGGCTCCCCAGGGGCATTGCGGTGTCTTCTCCTCACCACAAAACACAGGTTGAGGCCAGGCCCATGATGCCTTGCTTACATATGCCTTGGCAGCCATGGGATGGGTCTGCACCCTGGGATGGGTCTGTCTGAAGGCAGGGGAGAGGGTTGGCCCTGGGGGAGAGGATCAGAGAGGGTCATTCCCAGGGGAGAGGGTCAGAAACCATCAGTCCTTGGGGAGAAGGTAATCCCCAGGGGGGAGAGGGTCATCCCCAGCCCCCAGCAGCACAATGTGGAGACAAGCAAGCCCCGGGGCAGAAAGCCACCCTCCTTGCCTTCATCCCCCCTGAACCCCACTGGCACCCTGGCTCTCCCCACCGTGCTGACAGCAGGCGCTCTCCCCATGTCCCTCCCTCCCAGGACCCCTTGCCGTGGGCCACCTGCCCCCTGAACAGCAACCACACCGGCTATGAGGAGGAGTGCGAGAAGACGTCGTCCACCCAGTACTTCTGGTACCGGCAAACCCTGAACATCTCTCCATCGCTGGAGGCCAGTGGGAACGTGCAGTGGGAGCAGGCGCTCTGCCTGACACTGGCCTGGCTGGTGGTCTACCTCTGCATCCTCCGTGGCACTGAGTCCACCGGCAAGGTGAGAGGTGGGGGCAGCCCCACTGAGCCCGGGCAGGGCCTGGGGAGAATAAATGAGTGCCAGAAGGCAGCGGCTGTGGCTGCTGTTACTTGGGGTTATGGCATTTCCCCTGGAGCAGCCAGCCCCGCTGCCTCTGCCACCCTGTTAAGTTGCAGCTGAAGAAGGCTCAACCAAAACACTGAGCAACATTAAAAAAAAAAAGTCCAGAAAAGTCCTTTAATTGCAGCCACCTCTGCTGCAAAACCAGCCACCAGGGTGCTGGCCCTGTGGAAAGCTGTCTGCCACAGCAGAGCTGTGTCAGGAGACATCTATTCCTCGGTCTTTGCAAGGAAAAAAAAAGACGTTTACTGGGCATTTTGCTCACTTTTTATTCACAGCAGAAGTTATGGGCAAGGGGGAAAAAAACAGTGTCCTGGCTGAGCCTGCACTAAGAAGTAAGCTGAGGGCTGTAATCCCCAAATCGTCTTAGCTGAACGCAGAAAGCCAAGAGACTGTAAACTAAGAATAACCTCTTAAACTTGCTACAGCTGGCTTTGGGGGCAAAAAAGAAATAAATAGCCAAGGAGCATTGAAACAGCATCATGAAGGCAGGGTCTTGTTGGGGAGGGCACAGGGGGGCTTCCACTGCATCCCTTGTGCCAGAACAGCAACGGGTTATCCAAGTTTCTGGGTGAGCTATTGGGGTACATGCCAGCAAAAAGAAGGTGATCGGATTCTCCCCTTTTTTTTTTTTTCTGCAAGTGGCTTTTTCCAATGTGGAGACTGAACAGTTAGATTCAAATTCAGGGGTTTGATCAAAAGCTCATGGAAGACAACTGAAAGACTTCGTTCCCCCCATCCTACATCTGGGTTACATTAAGTTAGTCTTTTTCACATCTGAATTAAAATAGTTTGATTTTTCACCTTTTATGAGGCCTTCCTCCAGAGCAGATGATGGATAACCTTTGCCTAATGAGTTTGTGTAGACAGTTGTAAACTGGTGTTACTCCACTAAATGCTGCAGAACTGAGTTTGTAAACACTGCAAATATTTTAGATTTTGTTCTTATTTTTCTAAAGAGAAGACCCTGGGAACAGAAGCACAGGTCTTCATTATTTATAAAAACTTGTCTCCCAAAACCCCAGATCTAAAGTTAGATTTATCTGAAAATATTTCTTTGAAGATTAATACAAGGTAACAAACACAGTAGTGGAAACTATTTATGTAAAGTAAGTTGGACTGACCATAGTAGATTAGCTCTGTCTTATGTATTCTTCAGACCAAGGTATTTCCCCCTCCTTCCCCCAGGTTGTCTACGTAACAGCCTCTTTGCCATACTGTGTTCTCATCATATACCTCATCAGAGGATTAACACTTCATGGAGCTGTGAATGGGCTTGTCTACATGTTCACACCAAAGGTACAGAAAAATCATACTGAATTTTTCATGAAATGTTATTAGTTACCAAACATGTAGGTTTTTAAAAGGTGGTGATGCTCCTTTTCCTTACATTGAATTTTTGCAGCAGTAGCTTAGGTCAGGCTGTTGGAAACTGCAGCTGAGAGTGGCTGGAGGCTGTTCTGCCATAGTGCCCATAAGCTGCTTGCTTTCTCTTGCAGAAAAAGACCTGCCCATTAACGTAACCTGTAGCATACTACTTTCAGACTGAGCAGTAACCCTGCCCAGAAAACACCCCTGAAAATGGGTGCATGAAGGGCCCTGTCCCCGTCCCCATCCCCATCCCTATCCCTGCAGGCATGTGTCCGCAGCTTCATGCTCCCGCTCTCCCCATCTGGTTTTTGCAGCTGGAGCAGCTGTCGAACCCCAAGACATGGATCAGCGCAGCCACGCAGATCTTCTTCTCGCTGGGCCTAGGCTTTGGGAGCCTCATTGCATTTGCCAGCTACAATGAGCCCACCAACAACTGCGAGAGGCACGCCATCATCGTCTCGCTGATCAACAGCACCACATCCATATTTGCCAGCGTTGTGACTTTCTCCATCTATGGCTTCAAGGCGACGTTTAATTACGAAAGCTGTATAAACAAGTAAGAGCCTGGTATTTCACTTGTTATTCACTGCAAGCCTTTCTGGGGAAGGTAAGAGGGGAGGTAAATAAATAACAGCATGCAGTGCTGCCAGGGTTGCCTCGAGATCAGATCTGATACTGCTCTAATAAAGCTAATGGTGCTATTTAAAGCGATGAAGGCTGAGATGAAAGGTCAGGGCGGGCTTGCTTTTTGACACCTGGGTGCCACTTCCAGGCATGGGCCAGGTCGAGAGGATGTGTTTGCCTGGGCAAGTCACAGCGGTGCCTTCCCCTGTGCCCTGGTCCTGGCACATGCTCCAGGGGAGTGGGGGTGGGGGCTGATTAATAAAATGCAGCAATGCGCAGATCCCCCCCCCTTTAAGGCTAAGCCCTGTGCCAAAAGCTAAGCCTCCTCAGCGGCAATGGTCTGGAGGTGCCCAGCAGCCTGCAGGATTGTGCCCCAGGGCAGCAAGCTCACATGCGCTTCCTGGCACAGGGCCTGTGGCAGTTACACTTTTACTCATATTTTTTTACAGCTTTCAATCTATCTGCTGATCAGAGAGGAAATCAGAGCTGCTAGTCCCTACTTGTTGCCAAAAGGCTTGTTAAATTGGTGGGGTGTGGACGTGAGACCAGAGGGCAAAGGGGAAGAGACGCCAGCCGGCACTGGCCGGCACCCAAAATACCTGCCTGGGAGCAGCAGTGTGGGCGCAGGAGCTGCTCCCTCCGAAGCAGAGATGAGTGCGAGGTTGCCCATGTCCCAACACTGTGCTGGAAGTGCCACAGCTCCCACCTGGGGAGACCAGAGCCCTGGGGCTGGCAGAGCATCCCTGTGTGGTGGTGATGGGGAAGGGGACAAGGTGTAAAGCCAGCCTCAATTTTATACTGTGGCTTGAAAGCCATTAAATTCCCGTAATCTTCCCCAGGGTGATCCTGCTGCTGCTGAATGCTTTCGACCTGGAGGAAGGCTCTTTAACAGCAGACAACCTCAATGAGATGAAAGACTACCTCATGGTCACCCACCCACAGGAATACGCCCAATTATCGCCACAGCTTAAAAACTGCAGCTTGGAAGCTGAACTAGATACAGTGAGTCACTGCTTTGTGCTGGCACCTGGGCTTCACTCTCTCCCTTCCTCCCACTGAGCCCGGGCAGCCCCTCAGCCCCACATGGGCACATCGGAGCCACCTGGCCGGGGACTGTGGTGGGGCTCATTTCTACACCTCAGGATGGGGCAGGGGCACTAGCTTAGCCCGGCAAAGGGCTCACTTGGGTCATTCACAAATGAGCTGGGTGGCAATGCAGCAGGACTGCGGGCTCCAGCTGCGGGGCAGGGCAGGTTGCAAAAGTTTGGGGTGAATGTTTTTGCTATGAGCAGCACTACGCCAGTTTCCATGCAGTCTGAATAAACTGGCGAAGATCTCATCTGCCTCTGCTGTGTAAAACCACCGCCGGTGTATTTTGTCATGGCGGAGGGTCAGTCTCTTACATCCCTGTTCTTATGTCCTTTATCGGGCTGAGGTGCTGCCCATAACTCACTTCTTCCCTGCTTCTTGCTGGTAGGCTGTCCAGGGGACAGGACTAGCATTTATAGTCTATTCTGAAGCGATCAAAAACATGGAGGTGCCCCAGCTGTACTCTGTCCTCTACTTCGTCATGCTGCTGATGCTGGGCATCGGCAGCATGCTGGGAAACACTGCCGCTATCCTCACGCCGCTGACCGACAGCAGGGTCATCGCCACCCGCTTCCCCAAGGAGGTGATCTCAGGTAAGCACCCGCCATGTCGCAGTGTAGGCCACACACTGAGAGCACGCGTGTGTGCAAAAGCTTTGGTGCCCCACAGCTGTGGAGGGTCCCTCTTTCGACCTCAGGTGGAGCAGGGGAATATCAAATATGCTGGCAGAACGGTTTGCCTGCCCTTGGGAAATCCTGCCCAGCCTGTACAGCGCTTTTCCCTCGGGAGCTCTCAAAGCACTAGAGCAATCATGGCTGTGTATTTGCAGGCTTCCCAACACACCCCAGCTCCTTCAGACTGGTGTCTACTGCCCAGTGAAACTCAAAGGGCCAGGAAAAATGTCAAGACACCTGCAGTGAGTGGCTCTTCCGTCACATCACCAGTATCCCAACTGTGAACCACCTAGGTCTTTGGCCAAAAGTGATACGCGCTCCCATTTGGGCACAGAAATCGTTTGTCCCACCTTAAAACCTGTTTTAGCAGGATGCCCAGCAGTAACAGCAGATGCTGCACACACATGGGACAAGGCTCTAGCCAAGACTTGGCTGTCTTGACCCTGCTGGGATGATGTGCTGTGACTGTGCACATCTAAGGAGCAGCAGTTTAAAGATACACCAGCATAGTCACACACACACGGAGACAGGTCTTTTCCAAAGGGAAAAAAAAAATTACCTTCCTCCTCTGAAAAAGCTGCTCCCCTGCAGAAATCAGTAGAAATCCCACCAGCTTTTTAGTCACAAGAAGTATGACATTTCCCCCATGCAATTAGATTTCCAGGTGTAACAGCACGGTCCCTGTTTTATCCACACAGGTGTTGTGTGTTTCATTAACTGTGTGATTGGCCTCATCTTCACCATGGAGGCCGGAAATTATTGGTTTGACATATTCAATGACTATGCAGCCACCCTCTCACTGCTGCTCATCGTGCTGGTAGAAACCATTGCTGTGTGTTATATCTACGGGATAAGAAGGTAAAAGCTTGAACCCTCCTTTCTTCACTGTGGGATAGCTGGGGAAGTGACCACTGGCTAAGAATAAAAATACTACCTTGGGCTAAATTTTTCTCCTATGCTGTGGTACCAGCAAGGCAATGGGTGTGTCCCCTGCCCTGCAGCCTCCTCCAGGGCCTCAGGTTCAGGGCTGTGCGGGGGCCAGGCTGGGCTGACATCTTCTCTGCAGGCCAGGGAGTATTAATGAGCCGTACACACTGCTCCCTGCTCTTCTTGGCTTTGGTCTCAAAAGTACCTTCTGCCGAAACTCTGCTCCTCCTTTCACAGCAATTCAGTGCAAGCACAACAGTGCCAGTAAGTCTGTTTTCAAAGATGGTCACCTTGCGCATCACTGGTCTCCCAAGTCATCCCTTGTGGGTAAAAGCAAGCATCAGCATCAGGAAAGGTTTTAAACGGCAGGTGTTTGGGCTCAGGGCAGCTAAAGGAAAAAGCTTTAGTATTTTCTGTCTTTTGTCTATTTGCTGCACAGTACGTGTACAGGCACCTATGCTGGTATTACATCCTTGATGAGTTTAAAGCCTTTGAGACAGATCCAGGTTTCCTGTGTGATTTTTAGGTACCATCCCCAGCATCAGTACTTCCTCAAAGAGAGTCACGTAACAGTGCTGAGAACAACTCAACTACACAAAAATGAGCAGTGTTTTCTCCACAGTAGTTAAGTGTCATTGCTTTTCCCTGTCAGCTTACACCAATAACAGTCTGAACGTAAGACTCCAGGCAGAATCTGGCTGGGGCTTTTCCTGCTCTACCTGTTTCTAGCTACCGCTCTGCAGTTTGGGATCCTCTCGGAAGCCCTGCTATCCTTTTTATTTGATTTCAGCCTCACTGTATGATCCAGTTCTTCAGACAAGACCCCTCTGCTCATTATTCTTCTGGCCAACTGTACTCCCCTTTCCTATTTTACATATTTAATTCTGTAGGTGGTTTTGAAGTAACTCAGATCAAGTTATCGATTGAACGTATGCAGCTGTTCTCAAAAATATGTGTTTTTGTTTTTAAACACAGATTTGAGAAAGATCTTTACACCATGATTGGACGCAAGCCAAACTGGTACTGGAAAATTATGTGGGCTTTTGCTAGTCCTTTGCTAATTATAAGCCTATTTATATTTTACCTCACTGACTATATCCTCACAGGAACGCTACAATACCAAGCATGGGATGCCACACAGGTAAAATAGTTTTGGTTTGTTGGGTTTTTTTAATTTATTTTTAACTTTCCTTAATTCCCGCAAGGACACAGCCTTCCTTCCTAACTACATTGTTCCACAAAACTGCCTTCTGAAAGCTTGCAGCTGGAGCTGGGGCCATCCCTGGTAAGGTAAGATGGGGAGAACTTGACCTAGTGACAACAATGCAATGGTTCTGTAAAATGAGCTCATTTCCCTCTACGATTCTTAATTGACCCCTTCAAACAGTAAAATTGTATTCGTGTTGAAGACCCAAATATCTTAAAAAATACACTTTAAACAGAAAAATTACTTTCAAAGTATGGCATTTTGAACAAAATTAGTGGTATTTTAACAGAACTGAGCTGCTGCTGGAATAATAGTCTTCACTAATTATCATATATGTTTTTCCTCATGGCCAAAACACTTTTGTACGAATACTGAACTGTGTATTTATCACAGAGGAATTACTACTGGATAAGTAACCACTGGTTTCATAACCTTTTGTAGAAATGTTCCTAGCACACAGAAACAAATTATGCACACTGTTTTCATGTTATTGCTGATTTGGGACCTGCACTAGGCCTGCCCTGTTGACTAGGTGTCAGCATGAGCCCACAGGCTCCAGGAGAGGAACACAGAGACCTGACAGAGGTCAGGGCTGAGCCATCTCATTAAGAAACACAAATCAAGCCAAAATCTGCTCTTTACCAAAGCTTGCAGAAGTTCTCCCCACTATTTTTGTCAGCAGCTCTGTTCTTGTTGTCAATTTTAAGCATGTATAGTTGGACAAAGAAAAGCACTGAGGACAGTCATGGGCTGCTACAACCTGCACATGCTTCTCCACTGTCCTGCTTAGATACACACGCGCAGCTTTGCTCCAGACCTGGCTCCAGGACCCTGAAAACCACCAATCCCACAGCTCCAATGTTGCTTCTCTCCCTTGCAGGGGCAGCTGGTGACAAAGGATTACCCAAGCTATGCCCTAGCCGTGATTGGGCTGCTGGTGGCGGCATCCACCATGTGCATACCCCTGGGAGCACTAGTAACTTTTATAAGGAAGAGACTGAAGAGGGAAAGGGTTTCAACTGTTGCTTGAACACCAACAGCTGGATTTGGGAAGACCTTACCCCCACTGTCAGTGACCGGGCACTTCTGGAAGACAGCAGCAACCATTATTTGTAGCAGCTATTTATAGAGTTGAGAATCATGGGTGCTATATTGACCAAAAAGTGCTCTTAGGAGGTTCCACGATGGTTTGGAAAAAAAAGCTCTTCTCTAACAAGATGAAGCTTTATAATGGCCTCTGTAAGAGAGGGAAAAACAGAAGAGCAGCTCACAAAATGCTAGCTAGTGCATATCAACCCATTACACAACATTAGGTAATTCTTTTCCACTCTGTTGTAGCACTGCCTGTGTAGAAACATCAGCAACCAACTAAGCATGTTCCTGCACCAAAGTACTGGCAAACACCCTTGCCATTCAAGAAAGCCAAGCTTAAAGCATCCATGTTATTTGAAATGACATCTGTATTTCATCAACAGATGAAACTGTCAAAGTCTTGCAATAAAAATGTGATAGTCTCGTTCCTACAAGGGAAAAGTCAGTAGGATGGTAGTTGAGATCAATGTGGCCAACACTGCTTCTTTCATACTTGTGTCCAGCAAAGCAGTTTGTTTATATATATTTATCTATATACACACACATATATATATGAGCTGCAGAAGTTCTCTCACCTCCAGAAGAAGTAAACTTCCAATTCCAGTATGTAATTGTGCACTGTGCTGTACTTTGTATTTTCTAGGGATGCGCTTCAAGTACACCAGAAGAAATCTGTGATAAAACGCTTTACAAGACCCACCCAAACAAAAGTATGCCATATCATTGGCTCTGACAAAGTTCATATCAAGGTATACTTTAATCATGAGATGTAGCAATAATCCAGCAGTTCCACAGGACTGGCTAACTTCCCTATGTGAGCATTTTATAAAGAAAACAATGTTTAAATTGTAAGCTTAGTAAAAAAACCAGTGAAATTATATCTATGAACATTAAAGAGGTCACTCTGAAGAACAACATAAGAGACACACTCATGGGATGCGGGTTTTTAATATAGTGTCTTAACTATGTAACCATCAGAAGATGGCAAGTGCCTCATAAGAGGGATTAATTTCAAGCAAACATTGTTAAAGCATACCAGCACAAGTCTGTCTCTCTGGGGCAAAAAGCAAGAGCTGTTACAGCCTTCAGGGGTGGGTGAAATCTTGACACACACAACCAACACCAACAAGACATGCTTAGTCTGCAACAGGCTCTAGAAACAGGACATGCCTCCCTCCCCAGACTTAACTAACAAAGGAAAGATTACTTTTTCACATTTCAGTTTATTAAAAATGGATACCATAAACAAGACCTGTACAAAAAAATATCCAAAATTGCCCAGAATTTGGTAACGGTTACGTGGTGAGAAGTTATCGTCTCGGGCCCCCTCTTCCTCTTCCACGGCCTCGGCCTCTGCCACGGCCTCTGCCACGGCCTCTTCCAGCAACTTGGCAGATGAAACAAAAAGGATAAATCAAATGAGACCCAAGAATACTTTCATTTTCATTAAAACATTCTGTATCAAGCATAAACAAAACACTGCTTCCCTGTGACAAGACGTCAAGTCAGATATTAAGGCTGTTAATGCTCAGTAAGTTTCAGACAACATTTTCATCTTTTGTATTAGGTTTTTCAGTATGCAACTTCCACAGGCTACCGTCTGTCTTTGGCTTCACTGCAGAAAATGAGGGGAAATAACACTTGGCTGCTCCCAAACGCTAGGATAAGTCTGACAGACAACTATGACTCCTCCTCGTTTTTCAGGCATCAGAAAAAACAAATGCAAGACAAGAGTATTTTGTTACTGTTCATTACAGTGGAGAAGAGGGTTTTTTTTGCCACAGCTTGCACTGTTTTATAAAGTACTCTGCTGAAGCGAAATGCGAGTTTTAACATGCTGTGAGATTCCCAAGCTCAGCCTTCATGTGAAAGGGCAGCATTTTGAAAGGATCCCACCACCAAACGGCCCCTATTGTTTTCAGTGATGCCTCTGCCAATTTTGGACATGATTCCTAAGGCAAAGTCTTGGCTGTGTGCTCCTACTTTTAAATGCTGCTATTTAACGGTAAAGGGCAGAGAGAATCACAGAATAATTGAGGCTGCAAGCAACTGCTGGAGGTCATATGATCCATACGGTGATAACATGTCAGTTCACCCCTTTTTCCTAAAGAAACACAACCTGTCCCATCAGGTTGCAAGGCCACCCTACAAACTTTTGAAATTACTGGTTAATTTCAAACAAGTCTGTCAGTGTAGGGCTCAAAAAGATACTTAAAATTCTGGGGAAGTGGGTGGCTGGGTAAGAGACACACCACACACCAGCATCCCCACTCACGCAGCAGGCTGTAACAATTACTCTGTTCCACCTGACAGTGCCTAGGTTAGATATGCAGTAAAGACAGGAAGAGCAGAGGCACAGGAGAAATTTGTGAGAAGCAAGACATCATTTCTTTTGCTGGTAATAGACCGACTCTGTAAAATACACCCAAGCATCAACACCTGACTAAAAGATTACAGCATCTACTCGCATCAGTAGACAGTCGTGTTCACTAAGTGACAGCACACTCGGGCCCAAGGCACATGGGCCCCCTACATCTCTCGGCACCAGCATCCTGCCTTCCACTGACGATTCTGCTTGCCAAGGACAGACCACGTGTTAGATGCTGTTGAAGCCCAAGGGTGTTTTACAGATTAAGGCAAAGCACAGCACAAGAGTGCTTCAGTACGCGGAAGATGCAAGGAGTATTAAACCGAGGTAAACAGTGCTATCACAGCTCCTCTTCTGTCTTCAAAGTTAAATAGTGACGTTCTTGTTCACATCACACCATGAGGTTCAGAAAAAAAGTAGTCCAACCACACTCATTTCTCCATGTGGTCAGATTATTTTTAAGGGACATGAGAGGAGCAAAACACTTTTCAGGAGCTTTATACTTATTCTCTGTAAAGACAGCAGCAGCACCTGCACTTCGTGATGCACACACCTGAGGGTTCCTTATACCATTTCAGTAAAGGTAAGCACACCAATTCATAACATATGCATGGATCAAAGACCACAGATCCAAATACTTAAACCCTAATTACAGGAGAAATGGTACGACATTATTTTAGAGCACAATTAGCTTTCACTTACTATTCTAAAAATACACAGATGGCAAAATATATACTGCCTGAAGACAAGCTACAGATTTTCTGGGGTCTACTGGATATTAATCTGTAATAGTGTGGATGAAAATTGAAATTGCTCTCTATACCATTAGGCTTCTAGGGAAAGCGTTTTTGTACAACAGCCTTTTGAAAAAAAAGTTCCAGGAAGAGCACACAGTGGAACACTACTGGGAGCCAAAGCTACAGAGCTGCTCATCAGAACACAGCCTAGACTTCCTCAGCTCCTCAAATCTCTCAAATTCAGTTCTCCGACAGATAATTTCTATCCACTACCAAGCGAGATTTCAGTAAAGCATTCAGCAGTGTTCAAGACGCTGTTCTGTACTTTCTTATTAGGCTATGTGAAGTCCTCCATACAAACCAGGGAAACACAGTAGACATTTGGAGCAGAGGAAATTTAAATCTCTTTGGTGTCAACTCTGAGCCTGTGATAGGTCAAAATTTACTCAAGCTTCAAAACATTTATATTTTTAAAAACAGATGTGTGAAAAGCCACACAACATAGTTTCACATGAAAGCAAGCTCTGCAGATGCCAAGAAGGTGGGGCAAGGCAGACTTAGCCAGTTCAGTATCAAACCCTCAAAGATGAGAGAACTAGCTGCCAAATGCAGGTATTAAGACACTCAAACCAGATGCCTTCAGATTCACAGTACTAAAATGCATACGAAGGCAGAACAAACACAAACCAGGAAAGCAGCAACTGACCTGCTTCTCTCTTCTTGGATTTGACTTTTGGTTCAACATCCACTAGCAAAGTATCCAGAGGCAAACTGTCTGGCAGAATGAAGTATCGGATGTTATTCCCTCGAATACTCAGCGTCTCCAGCTGCACAGGTTCTCTGTTCTTCAGTGTCATTTTCACAGCTTTGAGATGTGTGTTCATACTGACATCTACTCCTGAAACAACACAAGTCTCATTTCAAGGATGAAAGCCTATAAGACCATCCCTTGTTGGCTATTTTTAAGTGTGCACATGCTTCGAGATTTGTAGTGTTCATTAACGCTGGCTTCTGCCACTCATTAATTCAGCCTCTAACTGAAGGAAACAACATGGCTTTTTCTCTCCTAAATTACGCTCACTAATTTGTCAATTGCTGCCTTTAACACCTCATCGGTAGAGATCTTTATCTAGGTCCTGGCAATAGCAATTTTGTAAACAGTTAAAACAATTCCTTTGAACAACAAATAAACTGCCATTTATTACAGAAGCCTAATACTAGTCTTTTTACTCCTTTAACAAGAAGCAAAACATACCTTTGAGAAGGAGAAAGAACTTGATCATTTCCTCTTTCTGTAAGCCTTAGAAAAATCCAACTGCCAAAGCAGCATTTATTTTCTGATAAAATATGTCTAATACTAGTGTGATATCTTCCATGAAAGTACATGAAATACACCACCGTAGGGAACAATCACTGTGGTTATAAATTCCGCGAACAGCCAGTATGTAAGGGCTGTATGGAATCAGTACTGTGCCCACTACGCTGTGCTATGTGTGTAATCCGCAACTGGAAAAAAGTCTCAGTTGGATGTATGTATCATGGAAAGACAAACCGTAAGATATCTTACCAAGGTAAATAACCCAGAGTGGCAGGCCAGAACCAGAACAACTGTTGTGCTGTGTTTATTCCATATATTTCCCTGTCCTCTCCCCTTACTCCTAGATTTTACACAGCTGCCTAGCACCTGTGCTCCACCTGAGCCGCTCCCTCGGTTTGTGTAAGGTGTGCATTGCATGAAACCTGCCCCTCCAGCAAGCCTGCTCTGTCCGGCCGATGCACCACGGGGAATAGGAGATTGTACAGTTCATGCACCAGCGCAAAGGGAAGATTGTCATTTTAGAAATATGGATTGTGTTCAAAGTTTTTACAGATTCTTAGCAGAAAAGGAGAGACTTTGCCCAACAATTAAGCCTGCAAAAGCACCAAGGTCAGGAGACAAGCAGTTTGTTTTCTTCCTACCTAGCTGGGTTCAACAGAGCATGCTGCAATCAGGTACCAGGGTGATGCAGTCAGATATAATCAAAGCTGATGGATCTGGCTGCAAAATAATGCCCGTTTTGAGCTTTGCCAAATTTCAGCAGATTACTACTGGCCAAAAAAGCACCTAAGCAATCCTCTGGAATACAACTCTGCCAAGTTTGAATTTTATTTTTTTAACAGTGTCTGGGCAGAAAAAGTTCTAAAAGCAGCCTGTGGTGAGTGGAGGAAAGGAGATCAAGCACGTTCATTAGCTTAACTGTGAGGGTTTGCTTCATTAAATACAATGTGCCCCACCTACGTACCCGATTGTCTCTAAAGTAATGCTAACATGAATGTTCTCAGAACAACATCCCTCGCTGATACTAGTAAAGCAAACAAAACAGTCTGCATGTTTTTCAGTACATATGAGGACCATATAACAAACCTTAAAGGCTATTGCTACAACTTTCAGTTCAGTGATACAACCAAGCACCCAACAGACAGTAAACACCCACAAACTTGTATGACAGATCTTTGGCAACAGCCAGGGACCAGATTGTCAACACCGGGATTCCTTTTGGCCCTGTGTCCCCCATCAAGCTATGTCTTTTCAAACCCATTTCATGGAATCAATGCAAATATATGCAAAGATTCATTTCCGTATAAGTTCACCATAATCAGAGCAAAACCATGCTCAACAGAAATAGCTCATTTTTTAAATTAAAACTGCCTACACACAAAATATAACCAATTTAAGACTGTATCAGCACTTAACATCTGCCATTTATCTCTGCTACCATTAAAAAAAGAAGCCCCTCTTCTGGCGATTCAGCCATAAGGTCTTTATTGCTTATTTCACAAATGAAAATCAGATGTACTTCAACACCTTACAAAAAGTTAGCTGTGTATCCACTACCAGTTTGACACAGTAGTAAAACTACCTCACCACCATTATCATGCTGCTAACATTCTAAGAGGACACGGCGGTTACACCAGCTTTGCCAATGGTTTGGAAGGGTTTACTTCCTTCACCCCCAAGCCTGTTTGTAAGCAAAGCCTGCAGTCAGGCTCAGCGGCTCCCAGGACTACACTGAATTTACTGCCTCCCAGCAGCACCCTATGAACAGAAAGCTTCTCTGAAATATATCAACAGCGCACGGGCGAACTCGCCCACTGCTATGTCAAAGATTATCCGTGACCGACTGAAATTTCCAAGTATTCCCGTCGTTGCTTACGGAAAGCTGGCTGGTCACCGCTCTGCACTCTGTCCCCAACAGCTTTTGCCAACGACCAGTGTAACGAACACACCTCCCGCTTGCACGTAAAGACGTGAATTAAAAAGGAACATCTCCCCACCCTACAGAGAAGGTCCCCGCAAGAGGGAGTACGGAACAAAAAAAGCTCAGTCCGAACCACGGCTGCCGGCTGTGAGCGGCAAGGTAACAACAGGCAGCACCCTGCCGGCCGTACCTGTGATGGTTCCGTGCACCTGCGTCCCGTTCTTCAGCTCGATGGTCACGGTCTCGTGGCTCAGCTTCATGAGAAACCTGGGAACGAACGACAAAGACCGCTCACTCCCACGGAGAGCCGCGCGCGTTGCACAGCCTCTTCCAGAAAGCCCCCGGGCACCACGCACTCCCGGCTCCCCAGCCTTCCCCGCGCCCGCGGGGCCTGCTAAAGGCGTTCAGCGGAGCGCGACACGAAGGGAACCGGGCACCGAACCCGACGGGGGCCGGGCACCGAACCCGACGGACCCCCGCCTCCCGCCGACGCCGGCAGACGCGGCTGACACACCGCCGAACCCCGCGCCCCACCTCCCGGCGAAACCCTCGTTGCTGTACGAAAGAGGAGACGTTTTAAGACTCGTTAAGGCCTCGGGAGGGCCCTTCTAGCCGAATCCGGGTCGGCTTTCCCCCCAAAAGGGCGGGGTGCCGAGCAACCGGCGCCGGCCCCGCT